>NC_056735.1:820300378-820417878 GCF_019279795.1 Protopterus annectens | reverse complement strand
TAGCACCTACCTATGAACCTAAGTAATAATGCATTCTGGAATTGTGGTTGCTGCCAGGATATTAGACACAGGCATTCATCTTGTTGGTATTGCAGTAAAAATACCTACACATTGTAATTTCACATGCACTGAAATAAGCTGTAGAATCACCTGTGATGGGAATACAGATCTGCAGATTGCCATATGACATCTATAGGTTCAGGAAGACGTACTGTGTGGTAAAAACGGCACATCATGGAGGTCCTTTTGTTGACATTCTACAGCATGTAGATGCATTCATCAGCAAGCAGAGTCATTTAATCAAGGAAGTACTGCAGAATCCTACTTGTTGCCCCTTTTGTATGCCATCAATGAATCTTTGTTACCTACATTGAGGCATTTGGCTATCAAGGAACATAGACTCTCTGTTGTTAAATGTGCACCTTCTGGCATTAACTCAAGTATCTGGACTACTTTTGAATATGTTTAGAGTAGCAGAAGATTATATCACTTCATGTACCTTATTCTTTAATCTTGGCAATTTATGGGTTAGAAAGTTGCTTTGTCTATTATTTTTTTCTCACAGAAATAATAAAATTAAAACATCCATGCTTAATATTCAACTGCTGTTTTATGAATTTTTAAAAAGAGCATTACTCAAAAGACCTCATCATGAAATACCTTCCAAGCTAGATATGAGTATGTCTAGTCAAATGTTAATGAATACTATACGGGTTTAAAATTTGCTGCCTATTGAAGTCCATGTCTAAACAGAATGGAATCCTTGTACAAGTCTACACTGGACTAGTTACAAGATATTTCCTGTATATTTGAATCCACACAAAATCAGTGTCATGTTGAAAAATAGGATAAATAATGTTCTTGTATATTTGAATCCACACAAAATCAGTGTCATGTTGAACAATAGGATAAATAATGTTCTTGGGGAAATCAGCAAGGATGTAGGATCCCTCAATATCACAATTTTGATCACTAAAACAACCTGGCCTTATTAAGCATTGTAGTATGTCCTCCAAAATGAAGATTATCACTTACAAAACTACCCATGGCATTCATTATATTAGTATTAAAATCAATATATAACAATAATGACATATAGAAAAACAGCTATGATTCTTGTGCATTAGAAAACTGTGTGTGTGTGTGTGTGTGTGTGTGTGTGTGTGTGTGTGTGTGTGTGTGTGTGTGTGTGTGTGTGTGTGTGTGTGTGTGTGTGTATTAGGTTTTCTTTGAAAACTGATCAATATGAAGAAGAAACATGCGTGCGTTTGTGTATATCTCTGGCAGATGTCTTCAAATCCCAAGTTCATTATATTAGTGTTTTGAATATCCAAGTTGTTAAACCTTATAGAATTTATACTACACATTTAAAAAAAAACATCACTTTACATGTATGCATGTTGAATACAGACCCAACTCTAATACCCTTGTATTAATATTTCTAGATACTTTTTAGTAAGTCTGTGATGTAACTGCAATTCCCAGTTATGTATCATTTGCATATTTGGATAACGCACAGTGACTTAAAGTAAGGGATGAGGCAAAAGATACGTTAAACAGGATTACTAAGAAGATGAAAATCTGCATTTTTTTAACATTTATAGTAACCTACTCAGAGCTTATACTCAATATGGCAACCCTTTGTGTCCTACTGTAGAATCTGTTATCAGACTATCTTATTATGTGTAAACTAAGTTGACATTTTCTCACATTTCTAATAACTAGATAGGGCACACGGTCAACAACTTTTGTTAGGTCTTGCACATTGCAATAGTGGCTAACTAGTAGCTATAGCTACACTAATTTGGACATAATATACAAAAATTGTAAGAGTGGATATTCCTTAACCTGTGCTGTTTGTTATAAATCTGTACGTGTGTCATACTTAGACTATTGTTTCAAATGTCGTATTAGGCATTGCTTGAAATACTTGCCTAGTTAAATTAATGAGCCTATAGTTTTCAATCATATTATATGTACCCGCCTGATAGTTTGATAACACATTAGCCTGACTTCCTCAGGATCTGTACTGTTTACTAACAGGAAGATCCCAACTAACAAGATATAAATAATTTGTTTAAAGTTTCAATAAATTAACCTTAAGTACATAAATGACCACATTTTCACTCTCAATATCTGTTCTCTTTACTCTGTTTAGTGAAGCAGTGACTGCAGCTTTCTAAACAATAACACGATTCTGTGTAGACAAGCCATGTCTGAACAGATCTTTTGGTTGTCATATGGTTATTAGTCATCACCATCTCCTTTCGGATTATCCCGGTTAAGGGTCGCCACAGTGGATCACTGGTCTGCTTATGATTGGCAATGGAGTTTTACAGCATTGAGTTGCCAGCCCAGCGCCCAACCTTCCACAGAAGGCACACACACACACACATACTCACACCTAGGGCCAATTTAGAGTGTCCAATCCACCTACAGCATGTCTTTGGGATGTGGGAGGAAACCGGATCACCTGGAGGAAACCCACGTGACCACAGGAGGACATGCAGACTCCACACAGAAGGCACCCCAGCTGAGAACCAAACCGGAGAACCTCTTGCTGTGAGTCAGCAACGCTAACTGCTCCACCACCGTGGCCACCTCATATGGTTATTATTAGTACATTCATAAACTACAATTAAACAAACTTGCCATTTTTCTAATTGGATAGTTGGACTCTTGTTTTATGGTTTCTTTCTCTTGGTTTAACTGTGTGATTTAAATTGAGTTTCATGTCATTTCATGTCATGTGGCACAGTGGTACAGCCGTTAGTACTGTTACCTCAATCTGGGCACACACACATGAGCACACATACACACACACACACACACACACACACACACACACACACACACACACACACACACACACACACACACACACACACACACACACACACACACACACACACACACACACACACACACACACACACACACAAGTGCACATGCAAAAAATGCCCCAAAGTAATCCTTTTAGGAGGTTATGGAGAAAGAAGGCTAGCAATATTTTTATTTAATTTAAATTTGTGTTTTCTACCTGAAGTAGCACTATACTATGAGTTTTCCAGAAAACAGAAGATGCTGTCAAAGATGACCATTACCTAAGCAGAATATTTCCACACAGCAGATAGGATTTCTTTTGTAACATATTCATAGCTATCCCTGAAGCCTCTAAAAGAAAGCTATGTGCTATAAGACTGGATTTCACCTAATGATCTGTCAGTGGGAATAGCAATTAGATGTCAAATGAGAAGTCTTGAAATTATTATTATAAGAAAGAAAATGTCCTGTTCTTCACAATTGCATGTAGCATTAAAACAAGCTCTCTCTTACTGACATCGGTAACTCTAATCCATATGCGACAAAAATAATTCTCATGATACATATGATCACAACAATGTTAAGTGGAAGAATTTGAAGTTTATTACAAGATTTTTTCTTTCTTTTTTATTTTTGTATTACTTTTTCTTGCTTCACATACCAATTCCAATTTTGAGTATGTGATCTGAAAGAAATACCACTTATTATTTTCCATGCTGCTATTGAGAAAGTGGAGAAGTTCTTTCTTTTAAGTTTTTTTTTCTGGTTTGCTGCCTTCATTGGAATTATTGTTGCTGCTCTCTTTATAGTCACTTCAAGTCTTCCCTTTCATGTGGTCTACTCAAAAGTGTACTTTGGAATTATGATGTACAATGTAGAAATGCTCACTGCATACTTGAACTAACCTGACATACTATTAAAGCAAATCAACTGCAGAAGATGTAGCCTGAGCTAATATTTGATGCTTTGTGGTATGGGAAAACAGAACTACAGTTACAGAAGTTGTGAAATTGTAAGCCTCTTTTACCAAAAGTAATTCAATCCCTGGTGTATATGTTAAGAAAAAATACAGTTAGGCAATAGCTGATAGTATTACAGCACTGAATGGCAGCTTCTATAGGATATGATAAGAGTGAAATTCCAGTGGCATTAAAGACTTACTTCAGAGGGCTTTATAAGTCCCCACATAATTTTATAAACTTTTCCTAAATTACCTATTACAAGAAGCAGTGAAATAGAGATGGTAGGAGGTCAGTAAAATGCAGTAGGTCTGAAAAGAATATACATTCATTGTGGAGGAGTTCATATAGTGATTTACAGCCTAATTCTATAAACCTTTGTAAAATAAACTCCTTGTACAAGAAACAGTGAAATAGAGATGGTAGGAGGTCATTGAAATGTTGTAAGTATCGAAATCAGGTACATTCACAGTATGGGTGTAAAAGCAAACAGATAAAATACATATTTCATTAACAGTTTTCCATTTTCAGGTAAAGAAGGGAAAATCTATCTGATCTAGAACGGAGTGTTATTAATTTTTGACTTAGTTCGGTCAGTAGGGAATTGAAAAGTCTGATTCCCAGGAGATTCTGATAGTTTTTGGAGTCTGATTCCTCAGAATGTGCCAGTTGTCCATCACAAGTAAGCTTTGTGATAACACCAAAGAAACATTACTTTGATTTTCTTGGTGTTTTAACTTTGCTTTTATATGTAAGGAGGATATACTGCTTAGGCTTTCTCCATTTTTTTCCTTTAATTAATCAAAGTAAATATGGTTAGACTTGTAAAAGTACTGTGTGACCTATATAGATACACACTGGTGAATTAGGAAGGTCTATTGAGAGGTGGTTAATAAATAGTGAGAAAAAGTAGGGGTGCTAGCATGTGGGTATGTTCCTTGTATAACATGAGTGTCATCTGAAAGCACTGACCTAGTTTTGATGTGCAAGTGTTTTTTGTTAAGATAATCTTTTTAATTATGTTTAGTTGCTTTGGTGATGAAGCTTGCTAAATGAAGGGCGTATGAGTGTGCCTTGGAGATGTGTACACAAAGGGTTCCTTTAAGATTTCCTTTGTTCTTGTTAATAAAAATGTTGTTAGGGATCCAAAGGGCAGTTATTGTACTCTTACCAGACCAAAACTCATGCAAGGGATGGAAAGCATGCAGTTCTACAGTAATACGATGGTATCTGGGCATAAACCAACATTCTAACATTTTGAGGATAGTGAGCAAAACATAACTTGATCTGAACTTTGACGAATAATTGGGATTAATCTGCATTGGTGCAAGGGTTATTAAAGCTTTTTTCCATATTTATTTACTTTTCCAAATTTAACTTCTCTGACTTTCCATATCAGTACAGTACTGTACTGTACAGACATCATGTAAAAGTTGTTGCCCATATCATTGAGATAATGTGTTGACAAAATTAGATATTGTGAATGTGTTGTGGAAATACTTGGGCCCCTTGTACACGTGCAGGAATGAAGGAAAATAATTATGGGTGTGAACAGCCCGAGCACATGTGAAGTAGCCAAGGAAAAAAATATGGACATGATCAGGGTAATTATTTGAAATTTTTTTTCAAGTAGTTCTACAATGTATCTTTTTATTCAGGGGAGGATTTGCCATAATGTTTATGGTTGTTGCTTCATAGAAACATGTTACAGGGTTTGATTCTAATCTCAGATGACTGGCTCAACTCAAAAAGGCCCTTTAGCTAGAAATAGTCACCTATGACCCCATAAAAAGATGTTGAGAAATTTAGTGAGTATGCAGATCCTGGGAAAATGTCACCTTACAGCTTTGTGATACCATATGATGACAGTGACAATCTGTAAACCAAATAAGCTTCAACTAAGGTTGTCCTCTACTACACCTATGCTTGTACTCAATATAGATTATAAAATTATTGAGGATTTGGATCTTGAGCCTTTACAGAATATTATCTAAACTTATTCACCCTGCCAAGAGCATGTGACAAAAGACACACATACATTTGATGGTATTAGAAATATATTACTTTTAATAGACAACATGGACATTGGGGGCATACATCAATTTTGTTCACCTAGAAGCTGATAGTAACAGTTGAAATGTTAACTTGCTAATACTAGAAGCATGCACAGCAGTCAAAATTGGAGCACAGATATTAGGAACAGTGCAGCTAGATAATGGAATAACACAGGGGAGATCACTGTCTCCTTTCCTCTGTGTTGGCCACTAAGTCGTTGGCAAAGTAGTTAGAAAAACAGATGGGGTCACGGAGTTAATGTTCTATCTTATACAGGTGGAACACAGCAAAACCTATATTTAGATGCTGTATTTTTATTGGTCTGTCCTGCTGTTTTCTTAAATTTACCCTGAAAAGAATTAAAAGCCTTTCTTAAAAGTTTCAGTATACTTTATTAATGAAAAATTTTTGTCTGCTTGGTACACCTCAACAGAGCCTATAAGGAAGATGTTTATATTCATTTGGATTCATAACTGATTTACGCATCTTTAGACAACGTTATCATGATCTTGCTAGGACAAGATTCATATTAACTGTAACAAGCCTTCCAAATTAATTATAGAGTATGAAGAGCAGTAAAAACAGTTGATGCTACCTCTAGAACAAAGGATCATGGGTATAAAAATGTCTTACTACCCAAGTCAGTGACATCATATGGGCTTTCTAACATTTTCTTTCAGCTACTGCTTTTTTTCATGAAATTCTCTGGTATTCCGATAGTGGTCTATATATGTCCTTGTTTATAACAACATAAAGGACTTATGGTAAAATGTTTGAATCTCACTCCTGCACCTGAATTCTGGATATTTGTCATGTGGGTTGCTACCATGTATGACAACATTAGATGTCTTCAGTTTCCATTGAATGTAATGGGCTGATGATCCTACCTCCACTTGTTGTAGTTTTATTTATTCATATATGTTTACTGGAAAAGTCCAACTGAGTAATAACCATTTTTAGTAGATGTCTGGCGAGAAAAGCTCCAACATATTACATGAAAGCAAAAAAGAAGAATCTAGCAAATATTAATATCTGATATGGATTGTCATTTATACAAGTAAAACATAAAAGAACATAGTTATAAAGGTTGTAATTTACAGAAGTATAATACAACATACCACAGAGCAAACTAAGAAATATTAAGGCTGTCTAGTGAGAGAATTAAGCTTAAATTGAAAGAACTGAAGAGAGAGAGAGCTAGTAGCAAAAGTAAAGTAAGTAGGGAAAATACATGAATTTGAAAGAGATGAAAGAGATTAGAGAGAAATGGGTTAGCTGAGAAAAGGATAATCAATAAGTTGTCAGAGTATCAGAAATGAGAGAGTGAGCAAAAAATTGATTAGTAAAGAAAGGAATATATATATATATATATATATATAAAATAAAGGAAAGATAAAGTATGTGTATAAAGTATGTAGAAAGAGATTTACAAATGTTTTTGAATGAGATGTACTTTGCTAACAAATCAAGCAAGTAGTAGTGGAATGGAAGACGGCAGTAAAGTAGGAGGGAGGGATAGTAGGTCAGAAAAATGAAAAAAATATTGTAGCTGCAGGAAGTGAAGTGAGGGGATGGCTGCAAGAAATTGTGGTTAGAGATAAAAATGTGGTGAGAAGATGAAGTTGGAATGAAAGAGAAAAATGCATTAAAGGATAGGACGAGTCTGGCATGTAGCATAAGGAGTGCCAGGGTTTAAATTGTTTTTAAAGATGTTTTGAACATGTGGATGTTGTGTGATGACCTCATGTTTAATGGAAGTGAATTCCAGGTTTTTGCTACCATGTTTGAGTGGAGGGAGTTAGGGAGGCATGATAAAGATTATCATTTGGTCTTAAAGGAGGTACATGGTAGTTTGAAGGATTGTTATTTTTGTACTTTGACTAATAGTGTATATGTAAGATGGTGATATAGTTCTAACTAATTTAGTTCTTTTATTGCAGTACAGTGGTGACTTTGATTGGGTTTGTTTTCAGGAAGGAATGCAGTCTTGTTATAACTTTGCTTAATTTTAGTTTTTAAAAGATATGAAGGTTTGAAAGGATGGTTGGTCCATATAGAAGTGATGCGAGTATGTAGGGTTACTTTAGTATTAGTTGCAATGAACTTTTTGCTGTTGTTGTAGTTCTTGTTCTGTAGACAATACTTAACTTTTTGGGTGTTGTTTTAGTTGTATTTAGAATATGAAGGGTGAATTATAGGCTGTTATCTATGATCATTCCAGCAATTCAGAATGCGGGAATGTGATACTACTTCAATGCCAGTGCTATGTAGTGAGGTAATTTTGAAAGCCATTTAACAGAGAAGCCAAGGGATAACATTTAAGTGTTGGAGTTTGTTATTTGCTGGAGTGTTAAAGGCCTTAGATAGGTCTAGGAACAAAGAGGATACAAATTTACCATTGTCCCTAGCTTTGTTGGTGGTGTTTCAGAAGAATATGATGACAGTGGTAATACTATGTGCTAGGTGGAAGCCATGTTTTTACAGTTTTCAAAAGTTGTTGTTAAAGGAAATATTGAAGAGGTTGCTTGTGATTACTTCTTTTCATTTTTTTTTTACCGGGGATAAGATGTCAGTAGTTCCAAAGTTGGATATTTATGTTGAGTTCCTGCTTTGTAGTGGGGTTATATGTGACTTTTTATGTGCCATTTAACTCTAATTATTCAAAAATATTTTTAGATAAATAGTATCACTCTGCTCCTGTAGGGAGGCCACGGTGGTGCAGAGGTTAGCGTTGCCACCTCACAGCAAGAGATTCTTCGGTTCGATCCTCGGCTGGGGTGTCTTCTGTGCGGAGTCTGCATGTCCTCCCTGTTGTCGCGTGGGTTTCCTCCGGGTGCTCTGGTTTCCTCCCAGATCCTAAAGACATGCTGTAGGTGGATTGAATACTCTAAATTTGCCCTAGGTGTGAGTGTGTGCCTTCTGTGGAAGGTTGGGCATCGGGCTGGCAACTTGACACTGTATAACTCCACTGCCAATCATGAACGGACAGGTGATCCGCTGTGGCGACCTCTAACTGGGAAAAGATGAAAGAAGAAGTATCACTCTTCTCCTGTGTCTTATTTAATTGCAGCATTATCCTTATAAATTCTCAGCATTCTTTCCCAACTGACTGACGTGTAGTCTTCTCTTAATACCAGTGATGCATTTTCATACTTTACAGTATGCTTTTTCTATACAGAAGTAAGAGCAAATAGCTCATTTTCATGATCTTGTTCAAAAACAAGCATGGATGCATAAACCATTGAACATATTTGTATTTCTGTTTATGCAAATTTCTATTTTTTCCTCATATTGGAAAAAAAGCTCAGAAGCAGGACACTTACATTAATAGCCATGGGAAAAGTAATCTTAGCCATCAAAAAAGCTAAGCTTCCAACTACATCCATGGATTCTAATAATATAACAGGTTGCCTTATTACCAGTACTGAAATATGGCCTGTCTGAGCACCTGTTTAACCCTTTTAATCTAAGCCACGTCATGGTTCCAGTCCTGAAACCTTAAAAAAAGAAAAAAAAAAACAGACTAATGTTGTTACACTAGGTTGGTCAAATCAGTAGCTATAGACCCATTAGTTTTATTGCCTCCTGTGCAAATATATTGAGCATGTTATCTCAGGCATCAGTAATCTGGCCACTGAAAATTGTTTACTCTTGTACCCTCATCAAACTGAATTTGTCAACGAATGAACTATCCTTTTCCCTACTGTAATTTCTTACAAAATGTCAACAGTGTAGTATACAGCAGTTACAGAAGACAAATAGCCTAACTAGACCTGGTCATGTTCATTGACACTATTATTTAAGCATACAGTACTGGCAGGCTTACACATTTGAATATAAAGCCTTATGTTTTGAGGTAGATAACCAAATTGCTGTCTCACAGAGCCCATATGTTTATGGCTGCAGGTGTCACTTCTGAAAGTAAAAAAGTTACCAGTGGTGTACCACAGGAATCACTGTCGGGCGCTCTCATATCTAGCATCTATTTCCCAAATGTTCAGTATAATGTCTGACCTATAGTTATTTATGATTGCAGATGACTACAAATTGTGTTTTGTTAATCAATATTGCACTGGCTCAAAATTTCTAGAATATAGGTTATATGATGTTAACAAGTTGTCCAAGTAACATATGCAAATGTGTCACAATAGGGAATCATCCACTCAGGGTACATCTGACACAGGTATGCATACACACTAAGACTGGTCTATAACTGCATGGAAAACAGTAAGGGACACAATGCAGAAATGTTAATATCAGAAGACACATATACTCATTAAAGTGGTAATTCAATAATATGAGCAAGCTCTGTGTACTGCACTGCACTGTTGGACACACTCTAACTCAGTCTAGGGTGACCTCACTGTGGTCTCACTCTATGGTTCACTCTGAACTGACCATGTACAGACACATGTTGCACTGGTTGCTTCAAAGATGTGAGAAGGATGGGGTTACAACACCTTGTTGAGATGAAGGAGCATGACTGTGAGTTCAAGGCCTTGTAACTGGTGGGACAACAGCAAAATGGCCAACAGTTGAACTCTGTGCAGGTTGGCCCAGAGACAGTGATTCCTTATGACCAATGGTGGTTCTATGGTCAGGTGGCCTGCCCCTCCCAGGTTCTAATCTGCTGAGCACAGCCAGGGAACACAGAATCCTACTGGTGGAACAACACTGATGCATAATTGTACAGGCCAGGGATTCCACCACCCATGCCACAGCTAGGAGAGTCTCATTCTGAATGGACAGTGCAACCATAATCTCACTGTGTTAGTGTTCTTGTCCTGCATGCGTGACACTCAGCTGATGTGCCACATGATCTATGGCACAGGGAAGTGCATGGTTATTTGGCCGATGCCGTTGCTGTGACCATTCATTTGCCTGCACCAGGAGGTGTACACCCTCTGACACCAGGCTATGCACAACATCTGCTTGCTTACTTCTATCACAATGCCCTGTTTCTAGTTGTTGTAAAGGACTGCCATCAGCAGAGCTCTCATCTGGGGTGTGTTAGTTAACACTCTATCCGTGTTCAACATCCATTGTGCCAGCATCCTCTGAATGGCTAGACAAGTTGACCTCCACACCTGTGGCTGCAGGAACATCACTGTCAACCTCATGGATGTAGTCTTCAAACACCTCAAGATCCTCTGTGTCTGGATCCATACTACCATGCTGAGATACATCATGAACATTTTAGTGATTGCTGGATGGGCTGCTGGATAATAAATAGAGTTGATGTGCTACAAGATACAAGGACATAGATCAGGACACTATGCCTACATCACATGATGGACATCATCTAAGTTATATGGCATATCTCAATACGATGTTACAAATAATAATCACTTCACATGCAGTTTGCTATATGTACATTTCACAGAATCTACATAAATGGAGTATATAATATGGTTATATGACCAACACACATGACATATGTAATGAATAAAAAAAAATAAATCACACACACACACACCTGACAACAACTCATGGCCAGATGGTGCTGTTGAACAGGGATGAACTTCAATTAGTGTAGGAAGAAAAGAACCACATTAGTGAATACATCCTTACCACCATTAACCAGGTGAATTGTTAAAACATATAGAATGTGTGGCATACACATATCACTCTTTTTAATTTCTCCAAATCGTTTGGGTTTATAATACCATGATGGGAATGGACCCCATTCCTAAGTCAAAGTACGATTAAAGTTCATGAAATTAGTATTGTTTCAATCTTTGATGTCAGCCAAAAGTGCTCTTCAAAGCACCTGCAATGTACCCAGTAATGACTCCTTCTGCAATTCGTATGGGGTTACATGGATTGGTAGCATGTCTAAATATGACTGCAGATTCTTTTATATAAGACCCGTTGCTCCTACTACTATTTTAACTGTCTGGATATCTTTCTTCCACATTGCTCTCCTTTCTGCCTGCAAATCCTGATATTTTATGACTTTGTTTCTCTCTGTACGCAAGACACTGTAATCATTGGCTGTGGCGATTTCAATGAGCAATGCTACTTGTCTTCTTTTCTTGGACCACTATATCCAGTTTTCTAGCATCCATATTTTGAACTGTTGGTAATGGGTGATCCCATGTTATGTAGACTTCTTCATTTTCTATGATGCTTTGTGGTTCATGTTTCCAGTGTTTTTCAGCCACTTCAGTACCATAATGTTTGCACAATCCCCAATGCAACAGTCTTGTCACATTATTATGCCTTTCAGTATACAGTCCTTCTGCCATGTCCAAGCCAGTAACGAGGAGTGCGACTGTTTCCAATTCAGTTTTACAAAACCTAGATTTGTCTGTTTCTCCCACATGTTCAACAGACTTTGTAAACCAATGTGTGCACAGCCCACTATCTTAGGCCACCAATATTAACCTTTTATCTCTTGGTTTAAATTCACTTCTCTTTAACCATCCCTGCATTCATTCCTGATCAACATGAGTTTCCTCCAGAAGTTTTCTATAATGGCAGCTATACCAATCATGTGTGCAGTCGTTGATGTTGATGCAGACTGGCCTAGGAATAAGAAGGACACTGCATTAATTCAGGTCAACTACAGGATTAACCGCAATGACAGGTATGAAACAAGTTAATAGCATACCACTGACAGACTCCTGCTGTGGAGAGGTTGAGGGCTGTGCTATGGATCATGTAGTAGGAAAGTAAAGTGAAAGACAGCACAGTCATGTATTTAGCAAACACATTCTGACAGAATCACATATACAACACAGTAGCAAAGGCTGTGAATACTCATGTGATGGATGTTGCAACTGTACAGCAGATGGGCCTGTATTGACAAAATTGACATAAATGTCAGGTATCACATATACTACATATTGTTGAAAACTATGAAAATTTTGCTGTAACATACCTGGTCTGTTTGCACTTGAAAATACATGGCTTGGCCCTCCACTAGATGTACCTGTAGTGTACAATGGTAGGGAAATAACAATACAACAGTAAACAGCAGTGCCATGAAATGAGGTTAAGGCACTAAGAAAGTAGTGTTTGTAGTAACAGTACAGAGACACTGTCCTGCCAATCCCTGGTTTAGTCCTGAAGTAGATGGACCTGTGACTATTAATGCAAGCAGCATTACAAATGGTGTTTGGGCTGCTATTTCCTTACTTCAATTACAAATGGTGTTTGGGCTGCTATTTCCATACTTCAGTTGCATCAATACATGTCATTAGACTTATGTTTGTCATCCTTACCCTGTGTGGATGTGTGTGCATGGCTCAGCTCTGCTGTTGTAAATCAAAAACAATAATACATGAATATGTATGTTACAGCAATATGCAGTGATTCTGTAAATACTCAGTCCTGTAAGGGAAAGAAAGGCGCATATGTTTGTCCTTGGACTCCAGCTTCAATCCCATCACTAGGGATGTGTTGCAACTATCTTGCTGTATGCAGTGAGGCCAGAAATATTGTGATGTCATCAGGAAGTCAGTGATGGTCCACTTCGTGTAGCATCCCTCGATCTCTCAAAATATGTCTCTCTATTAGCATGAGTCTGAGCAGCATCATCTACAGGCTTCCCAGGATCAGTTGTGGTCTCAAACTGGGTTGATCATGTTGGTCAGGTCTGTCCAGATTTCATGTCTCCAAACAGTGTCACCTAAATGGCCTAGGAGTTCATGTTGTCAGAGAGCATCAATTATTTCATTTTTCTGGGGAAAGACTTTTTCACCCCAAGGATTGTTGGCCATTTGAAAGACAGTAATATGCACATGATAATATTCCTGTGTGAGACCATTTATGTATTTCATTCTGTGAACAGTATATGTTAACATAAACAGTATGCATGTCTGTGGGATGAAAATGAATGTATGACACTGCATGTGATAAATACTAATGTGGCATATTAATAATAATAACAATGCCTTCATACATAACATTTGTAAAATCAGTATATGTTATAATGTCTTTACAGTTTGTGAGTGTGATTAGAACTGCTAATAGATATGTGCTACATGGAGGTACAAAGACAACAGCATCATGCCACAGTGGTAAACTTACCTTTCATCTTTGAATGCTATAGCAAGTAACAATTTGCAGACCTTACAGAAAGCACTGGCAAACCTTAGGATCCATATTCAGACCACAGACAGTACAGATCCTTTGTATATTGAACCAGTAATGATAACACCTTTGTTAAGAAGCATCATTGAAAACAACTCTGTAACAGCAACATCACATGTTTGTAACATTTTAGTTAGGAGACATGAATTAAGAAATATCTCTAATATCAACATCACATACAAGATATGTATAGTGTCAGAACCCACATTTTTCCATAGTACTAGATATGGATAGTATCAGAATCCATAGGTTTCTGTAGTTACACCACAGAGTGCAAGGAATTACTAGTTAGAACTATGGCTCTGTAAATCAGCTGTTATATACTATTAACATTTGCAATAGAAATCTGTCTATACAACTGCATATGGGACTGAAATCAAATATTTAAAATAGCAACACCTGTATGCATGACATTCAAAACAACATAGGTCCAGTAACTTATAACAACTTATTTTTAAAATAACATTTTGAGATGTAATTAATTTAAATAAGTACCTTTTGAAATGGCTAATTTGAAGAAGTTTACTATTCACCTGAACAGAAATGCTACCAATTGCCAATGTACTTCTCACTCTGAATCAAAGAATCAAAGTGCACCTAATGTGCACATAGCTTTAAATACCATTTGCACCACACATAATTAAAAAGGTAAATTTTGGAATCCCATTTGTGCAACTCCCCATAACTGGCTTCATGCACTGTAACACCCAGGTGTTCTGTGGAAACACCCAATTGATATCAATAAATGGTACCATGTGTGGTACATGCCTTTTATCTTCCAATGATCTGATAGCATGATATCAGCTCCACTATCAATTATTTATTTTGATGCATTTACTGATCAGACCATTGCTAACTGCCAACTGAATAGTACCTCAGTGAGCCTTTCTCTGTCTTAATAATTTCTAGACTTCTTCAACTTGAAGATCATGATAGCTACTTCAAGGAGATTGAGGTGTGTTCACATGCCAAACCGGACTGACAAGGTGATGACCCAAATGTTGACTGTGCACACTGAACTGAAGAAGAGGATGACAGCTAGACCCAAGAACATTGCAATGATCAACATATGGAACTGGGCTGAGAGAGACCATCGACAGATGACAGGGCTCTACTGCAATGCAGTGCAGGTTTTTCACCACTATGATGATCAGCATTGGAGTGATGCAGATGAGCCTTCAAAGGAGGGTCATCAAGTGCAGAGGCAGCCCATAGATCCCTACAATAAGTGTGACTATCCAATCATTTATCTGAGCATTCCTATGGAATTTACAGATATATATGTCACATAAATATATCAGTAAGATGGTTTTATATAACTAGTTAGGAGCTGATGTGATAATTAGTTCAAGAGTATACTTAACTGGATATAGTAATGGCTGTCTTTAACTGTAGGTCAATTTTCATGCTTTTATTTTTTTTAGTAATGTTTATAATACGAAACAAAAACACAGAAAGTAAGCAAGGCAGAGAAACAGACAAGTAAAACTAGCAACAACTCTACTATTCAGGTAAAACATTACAAAATATTCAGTAATACCTGTGGGCTTATTCTTTTTTTAATAAAACACAATGAAACCAGTTCATCTGCTAGCATCCTCTATATTATATGACTTCATCAGAAACTACTGTTACATCAAAAACTCTATTGTATACACCAGCAAATTAAGTGAATTGATTGAATAATTATATAATTCTACCAACTTCCACTTAGTTAAAAAAAACTTATCAATCTGGTTTAGACCTTAAAATTAAAACACATTACAACATTACAATTACAATATCATAGAAATAAAACCACTATAAATTAGGCGGACCTAGGTAATAAATAAACATTCCCCGGGATTCATGAAGCTTGCACCAGGCGCAGGCGTAACGTAGGCGGTATAATGCCAAATATGGCCGCCGAGCGATTTAGGTACGATCCAATTCCATGTGCACTACCAGCGAATGCCAGATCTGTGCAGCCCTCAGCCTAGGTATGCTAATCACCCCATGCGCAGTGCTGCACCATGCAAATGAAGGTACATAGCGATTCATGAAGTGGTTCAGGCATAGCTTAAGCCCACAGAAATGTAAACCAAAAAAAAAAAACGGTTTTCATTTTTCCAAACAGAACATCGGAGCTATGAAAGTGGAGCAGACTCATGTATTACAAAGTTAACATATGCCAATGGCTAAATATACAGCCAATGGCATAAGAAAAGATGCACAACACCTAAAAAACAACATTTAATGTCATGTCCACAGTAACGCAAAGTACAACCGCAGGGTATGTGTGCGCAAACGGGAACACAAAGAAAATATATACAAATGTCATAAAATTGCAATGTAATACAAATCATGATTTCACCATAATACTCAATGGTATGCATGGTACACCACAACCAAGCTGCAAGGGTTGCTAAGGGTCTGTGACAGTGTTCTGTACGGTAACTAGGAATTAGTAGTCAATGCCATGCAAATGAGACATGTAATAGTGAATCGCAAACATCCCGCCGGACTAAGGATGCACCATACGGCGCAGTGCTACAACACCGAGGAGTGGTTTAGAGGTATACATGAAAATAATAGCGAGTATCACTGTGAACACCTACAACACAAACTCAAGCAAATCTTCTTGAACACAGATTTAATTAGTGCTTTCGGTGAAAACTATGTCACACCTTCTTCAGACAAAGACAAATCAGTTAAAACCCTTTATACACATTAGATGTGCATCAATGAATCAATTAAAAATACAATTAGAAATCAATTTAAGAAAAAGCTTGTCTTTAAAGAGCCATGCCATATTACTATACACTCCTATAATACACAGTATGTTACAACTTAAACAAAACACAACTATATACAATTTTTCAAACATATTGAAATAAATATACTCCAACCCTTATTTATCTATTCAAGGCTAAACGTTTAAGGATACATTTTATAGAAATATATTCATTTAGGCCGGGATATATATGTGCTTCAGTTCTTATCTGCCATTTAATTTCATCTGTCTCCAGATTCAATTGCCATGGGCCTTCCCTAGGGTCCAATTGTGTTTGTTGCAAGACCGAAAATTTAAAACTATGGTCAGGGTAATCAATAAGATGCCTAGCTAAGGCATTATTCTTATCTTTTTTAGAGATAGCATAATAATGTTCGTAAATACATTGTTTCAACTTTCTCTCAGTTTTTCCGATATAGTAAATGGAACACTGAGAGCAAATTGCAACATATATCACAGCCCTACTATGACAATTATACCTTCCCTTAATATAATAAATTTCATTCTTTAATTTAACTTTTTTGTCTAAGTTAATATATTTGCATTGGTGACATGCACCACATCTAGACATATGGATTACTACTATTTGTAGATTTTACATTCATTTCCAAAATAGATTTTAAGTTAGCTCCTCTTCTAAAGATGACTTTTGGTTTAATTCCTAAAAGTGTGAATATAGCTTTATCTTCAGTAATAATAGACCAATTCTTATATATAATCTCTTTAATTCTATAATGGTCCAAAGAAAACGTACAAAGAAAGTTAATTCTATAGTCCACTTCTGGAGTAGGAGAAACAGTATTAATATCTACCTCTGAAGTATTTAACATTGGAGGTGATTTGTGAAATAAAAGGGGCCTAAAATATCCATCACACCTTTTATTTCTAACCTCTAAACATATAGAATCAATCAGTGATTTTGGATAACCCCTACTAATGAACATGGACTTTAGCAAAGAACATTCTACCGGAAAATCTTCTTCATCAGTAACCATCCTAGCTGCTCTAACTAACTGTCCTTTAACGACGGCTCTCTTTTGGTGAAACGGATGGCTACTGGAAAAGTGAAGAAAGGAATTTGAATAGGACGGCTTCCTGTATACTAAACTTTTATATCTACCATTGATGTTATCCTTACATAAACTAACGTCCAAATAATTAATAACCATATCTTGACATTGGTACATAAATTCAAAAAAATCTGTCATGGATTGGATATCATCCATAAAGACTGGAATCAGCTCTTTAGACCCCTTCCATAATAAGAACATATCATCCTGGTACCTAGTGTACCAGGTGACATTCTCTATGAACAGGCTGTTACGAAAGAGTAATATTCGCTCCCAGTATGCCATGATACAACTGGCATAACTACCCCCACAGGGGGAGCCCATAGCTATTCCAGTATTCTGCAAGCAGAAGCAACCATCGAATATCATATCATTGTTTTTCAAAACAATTTCAAGTAGTGTTTCTACTACATGGATGGTTCTTTCTTCTACCTGTTTAAGGGTCATGAACTCTCTGATTTTTAAGGATCCAGAAGTGGACTATAGCGTTAGCTTTCTTTGTACGTATTCTTTGGACCATTATAGAATTAAAGAGATTATATATAAGAATTGGTCTATTATTACTGAAGATAAAGCTATATTCACGCTTTTAGGAATTAAACCAAAAGTCATCTTTAAAAGAGGAGCTAACTTAAAATCTATTTTGGAAATGAATGTAAAATCTACAAATAGTAGTAATCTAGATATGTCTAGATGTGGTGCATGTCATCAATGCAAATATATTAACTTAGACAAGAAAGTTAAATTAAAGAATGAAATTTATTATATTAAGGGAAGGTATAATTGTCATAGTATGGCTGTGATATATGTTGCAATTTGCTCTCAGTGTTCCATTTACTATATCGGAAAAACTGAGAGAAAGTTGAAACAATGTATTTACGAACATTATTGTGCTATCTCTAAAAAAGATAAGAATAATGCCTTAGCTAGGCATCTTATTGATTACCTTGACCATAGTTTTAAATTTTCGGTCTTGCAACAAACACAATTGGTCCCTAGGGGAGGCCCATGGCAATTGAATCTGGAGACAGATGAAATTAAATGGCAGATAAGAACTGAAGCACATATATATCCCGGCCTAAATTAATATATTTCTATAAAATGTATCCTTAAACGCTTAGCCTTGAATAGATTAATAAGGGGTGGAGTATATTTATTTCAATATGTTTGAAAAATTGTATATAGTTGTGTTTTGTTTATGTTGTAACATACTGTGTATTATAGGAGTGTATAATAATATGGCATGGCTCTTTAAAGACAAGCTTTTTCTTAAATTGATTTTTAATTGTATTTTTAATTGATTAATTGATGCACATCTAATGTATATAAAGGGTTTTAATTGATTTGTCTTTGTCTGAAGAAGGTGGGACATAGTTTTCACCGAAAGCGCTAATTAAATCTGTGTTCAAGAAGATTTGCTTGAGTTTGTGTTATAGGTGCTCGCAGTGGTAGTCACTATTATTTTCAAAGTTTAGTGTTTTTTGCAGTTTTCTGTTTAGAGGTATACATGACATCAGCAGTGGGGTGTGCCACCATAGCTGTAAGCACATTGGAGCAATGCAAATCCGGCCTGGCCGTTGCTAAGCAAAGCCGCAGGACAGGGGTGGGGATGTAGGTATAGCATCGTTTAGCTGAGAGCACATATGGTGCCCGAAAGCGCATGTGTACGGGGATGAAAACGTGCCTGAAACCCAGTAAGTGGACGCACGCGGTGCGCACCATAGCTCAAACAGGAAGGTTAGGGGAAGAAAATAAGGAAATGCCACAGTAGGGTAATTGGAGTACAACTGAGCAATTAACACCTATTAACTCACAGTGGGCAATCAATGGCAGCTGACAAGTCTGCTTGCAGAAACCTGCAAAACAGGATAGGGGAGGTGTTGGATTGCAAAGTAAAGAGAACTGTCATAGCAGAGCAAAGCAAACCTGCAGTAGACCGGCCATAGAACACATTACGCAAGATAAGCCAGGTTTAGGAAAGTACAAATGAAAGCAGGCTGCTGGATGCATGCCAGACAATGGGAGGTGAAACATTAAGAAATGTAAAGGGAAGGGCAAGAGGTAATCCATGGTAGCCAAATGTAATTCAACACCAAAGGCACCACAATAATAGTACCTGTCATAAAACACATAAGATACCCTGTAGCTATAATCATACATACACACCCTATGACATCATCAGTGTTCACAGCACAATAGTATAAAGTGTGAAAGCACCTCACACACACCTGTGTATTCCCAAACACTGCACCATCGGTGTAAACAGATGGGGAACTTTTTCAATGTACACGTTGGGAGCTGCCATAGCTGTGATTCATCACCATGTATTAGAGACTGAAGATGTTGTGGAGGATGATGCTGACAACCACCGCAGGCCCCGGAGGCGGAGAAGAGTGTTCAGACCAAGGGTAACCTACCAGGGGCTACATGATCTGGAGATAGTAGAGCATTACAGGGTAGGCAGGGACATCTTACAGTAAATAGGTGAGCTGTGCCGGCCACACCTGAGATCCAGAAACAACAGAGGGGAACCCATCCCAGTGGACACGAAGGTATGTGTAAGCTTGTGAATACCAGCCACAGGTGCCCTTCAAAGGCCAACTGGAGATATAATGGAAATCTCACAGGCATCAGCATCCAGGGTACTACACCACTTCCTGGATGCCATATTACCACATGCCAATGAGCATATATACTTCCCCCGAACTCAGGAGGAGTTGGCCAGCAATATGCTGTGGCACACTACCCAGAGGTACTGGGTGCCATAGACTGCACGCACATACATATCAAGTCACCACCCGGTGAGCATGGTAGGTGCTACATAAACCACAAGGAATACCACTCTATCAACTGCCAGGTCGTGTGCAATGCCCAGGGCATTATCATGTATGTGTGTGCTGGCAGCCCTGGAAGCTACCATGACTCCCACATCTGGCATGCTTCACAGCTGTATCAGGTATGTGTCAGGGGGGACATCCCACATGGCCACCTTGTGGGGGATGCTGGCTATGCACTGGAGCCATGGATGATGACTCCCATCAGAAATGCACACACACCCATGCAAGAACGCCATAATGAGGCACACGCACAAACCAGAATCATCATAGAGCATGTGTTCGGGATGCCAAAATCAGGGTTCCGTTGCTTGGACATATCTGGTGGAGCCTTCCAGTACTCTCCAGGCACGTGTGCCCACATCTTCATAGTATGCGCCATGCTACATAATATGATCCTGCGGAAACAGATGCAGCAGGGACATAATGGTGAAGGCCCTCACAGCCCACCACAACTGCCAAGGCCATCACAGGCACAGAGGGATTCAGACCATGAACACCCTGTGCCAGCTCCAGTAGGCAGACTGAGGTGTGCCCAATATGCCTACGCCTTGGCAAAGAGGGAACGTATAGCACATACTCTGACAGTGTAGGCTCCTACAGACTGACACACCTCCCACCTTCTCACACAGTAAAATGGATGGCACACACACACGACCACCTGTAAATTGTAATGTATAGGTGACCTACTGTGTGAATCCTACATAGGCAGCCCTCAACCATTGCACACACAACAGCTATTGGAACAAGGAATGTCAACACCTGAACAGTACACGCACCTATCACCATATGTTGGTACTGTATGTATAGGTTCCTAGGTACATCGGTAGGTACACGCCCGATTGTCAGAGGCCATTCATCAATCGAGACAAACAGTGTCTGCTGTTGCCACCACATCGAGTAACCAAATGGCCCTCAGTGGAGCAGAGCCAATTGCAGGATCCATGTGTGTAATTACTGTTCCCCACACACTCTGCATGGATTCCCTGTTGTGTTAATGAGGGGCTCCATATAATGTAATCATGGATGTAGTGGCAAAGCATGGGGTGTATTCATGACAGGTATCTGTCACCCCAGCATGCTCCACTTATGGTTGTGTGAAGGTGTAGCACATTATATTGTGTGGCTCACTGTGACATACATTCCCAATGCTGGAGAACATCCATTAAACATCACTTGGACATACCATTAATAGGTCTCATCCATATGTAAACTAAGTGAGTTACCCATTTGATTGCAGTATGGAGTAACAGCCATAGTACAGTCCACATACAAAACACCATAACACGTGTACAAATCCCAGATGCCCAAGTGGTAAATGCACTGACTGTTGTGCATGTTCCCAGTTCCACGTCTTGCAAGGGACGTTACGTAATCCCGAAGGCACAAATAATGGATGTTGGATGCAGGTCATCAGATCAGGTTTAGCACATGTTAGTGGGAATATGCTTTGCCCAGTGCTGGTAAGCGTCATTTAAACATGACTATATGGATATGTGTGAAACAGGGCTAAGCTTCTCTGAATATCGTGCAGATCATGGTCAATGATGGCCAGAACAGGTGAAAATAGCATTATTCACCCCTGTACTAATAGTGCCTGCTCCGAAGGGTAAAACAACCACTGCCAGGAGTAGAACACGCAATCATGTACACAATCACCTAACACTAAGCTACCCAAGATGTACCAACGGCAGGTGTGTAATGTGACAGGTCCAAACACAAATGTGCGGAGTCCAGGAAACAGTATACACCGACAGGTACACAATGAAAGATGTATTCTCCCTCTCACTCTCTCTCTTATATATATATATATATATATATATATATATATATATATATATATATATATATATATATATATATATATATATATATATATATATATATAATAAAGATAGAAAGGGTGATAGAGAGATATATGTTGATAT
This sequence comes from Protopterus annectens, assembly GCF_019279795.1. NCBI lineage: Eukaryota > Metazoa > Chordata > Ceratodontiformes > Protopteridae > Protopterus > Protopterus annectens. The sequence continues at coordinate 820,395,339 of NC_056735.1, read as the reverse complement.
ATATGGATTCACTTATATCTACAAATATATAGATAGGTCAACGACATGTACACAACCATGGAGGTAGAAATAAATAGGATACTGCCAACTATGGAATGTGTCACATACCGACACGTGTAATCACGATGCTTAAAGACCAAAAGAACACAGTACTGGAACACTGGAACCGCGTATAATATTATCACAATATTAAGGGACATTTAGTTATCGTTGCCGGTGTTGCGGTCCACATAGGTACTGTGTTCAACTGTGTTTGTGATTGCTGTAGTCTGTGTATGTGTGTGTTGAGGGTGTTGTGTGCATTTCCGTGGGACTGTATTGTGTGTATGTGTGTGTTTGCATCGTGTGTCTGTTAGTGCTAACTCAGAGGTAGATCATTACAGTAGGTGTGGTTATAGCTGGCCGTAGGCATACGATTACCACCTGTCCCACTTTAACCCTCCCTGGGCAGTTGTGTCCTGACAAAAAATATTCAAAAGGGCAAATGTCCAAGATTTTAGGACATAATTATGTCCCATATATTATGTAATAGTTGCAATAAATAGTTATGCCTGTATCTACAAAACGTAAATGTTACATGAAACATGATAAGTAGCTAAAGTGCTACAAGAATAAGTATGTAATCAGGATAAAAGTATGTTCTATCCTGTGTACTGACCTTGGGTATGTGTTGGACTGTAAACACTGATGTGTGTCCTGCAAATGTCCCACTATGGCCATTTGAAAAGGTGGCAACCCATGCCAAAGAGGTTCAGTCACCAACACAACTGGAATGAGTGCAAATATCTGTGACAGAAATACACGAGACAGCTGTCATTTAGTAACATTCCTTTACATATTGCTTTATTTACGGAGGTATGGAAGTATCAACTTCACCTGCATAGGTAGTTGCAATAAATAGTTGGATAGTGTAAATAGTGTATTTCAATGGAATGGGTGCTATAGTGATTAGTAGCGCATGAAGTGCTTACATGTTCTGAACAAGTGCTGAGCATGTACACAGATCATTGTGATAACCGGGCCTCCGCTGAAAATGGACCCACGTCCAGTCGGACACTCCCGGTCAACAAATTTAAATAAATAAAATAAATAAATAAATACTATATAGAAACCAATTAACAATGGCTCAATGTATAAGCCCGTAACAACCATAGTTCAGTCTACTAACTGATAGGTCTTCAATTAGGGAAGGTGCCCACACACATGTAGAAATGCAGTCCCCACAAACCTGTATATGCTATGTACACCCACCTACATCTCCCCCACACCCAAAACAATTGCAATACAGACTGTAATAACATCACAAACATCCACTCACTCAATTACATCTGCAGAGACTTTAACATACCTTGTGAGAGACACATTTGTAAAGGCGCCATGTGAAATCATAGCTGTTGTATAATGGAACAGACAGCGATGTTACAGGTTGTGTTTCCAATAGTCCCTCATCAGACGGTTGAGGTGATAGGTACACTCACATGTAGAACCACATACTCTAGCTGTCACACACAATCCATGGGGGACATGAATTCAAAATATCCATATCTCTACAAATAGCAGTTGCAATTCCTCACAACAAAACACATACAGGCCGTCTCCCCGAAGGTAGGGCAAAAGGGCAACGCCCAAGTGGAGAATTCAATTATACCCCACTGTTGCCACGTAATTGGTGAATGGAGTAGCTGCACAGCTGATGTGCATATAATAATTTACTCAGGAACACCAATTGGTGGCAGGAAACCACATGTTACAGGTATCGACGTATATAAGGATGACTTGCCATACATTCAAACCGTATGCTCATACCATAGAACCGTTTAAACAGTAAAGGTGTAAGAGAGATATCTACAAAGATTCAGAACGCTAACAAGGTATGTAGAACACTCAGTATGTTAGTGTATGTAGAGCCTGTTTTGTATTAATTAAAAGTGTACGCAATGCACAGTGGGAAAAGGTATTATGTAGTGATGTCTTGTTGAGCATAGTAACACTTGTAGAAATTGTGTGTCCTGCTGTGGGCCACAAGTTAAACATCACATACACCACAAGGGATGTGACATAAGGGCTTTAAACAGAACAATTCCACACCACCCGCCATCAGTGGTAGGGTATGTCCAACAAGTACGTGCCATAGCAGGGGATAGTATATGTTGATATACTGTCACAGTAGGCATGTGTATGAGCATATAACGACAATAACATGCCTAAGGTGGTCCTGCTGTGCAAGTATGCTTTGAATTATGGGATAATGTGTAATATATGTGTAATGTACAGTATTGTAGGTAGATATGTCAGATATTCTACACACCATAACTGTGATATCATGCAAACAAAAGGTATCGTCTATTGGCATGTACAATACACAATAACAAGATACAAATGGCTTGTAGTCACGGGACACTGTAACAGCATGATAGCTAATCAAAATGGAAGAGCTACTCAATTAACCATGCACAAAGGACATGTAATAGCTTCACAGGTTCATAGTGAGGTACTATACTATCTGGCATGTCTATGTGTAAGCCCAATTACAATGTTTACACCGACGGCACCTCACTAGGGTAGTGTCCTGTCTGTGAACAGCAGAGCCATGTGTTACCTGCACCTCTGTACAGTACAGCCACTGCAGTGATTCCTGGCGTATCAGTGTGACTGCCTACAGAGTCACCTATGACCGGTGTGTTGGGTATGTTATAACACCCTATTGGCTGTAGTTGATGGGCACACATGAGTCTGTGGGCTATAAGTAATTGTTGTTGTGTTTGGTGATGGGGGCTGCCCCTGGTGCCTACACAGAGTATGGAGAGGTTCTGCAAATGTCGTACTCATACTATATGTGGCCTGTGGTGGTGGAGATCCAGTGAGACTATGTGATGAGTGGGGTGTTGCAAATGTTAAATGTCCCCACATGAATGCCAGGTTCAGTCTGGGCTGGTGAGAGCATTATCCCCAGCATGGCTACATATGTGCATCTCCCACAGGCTGTAGTGTCGTATGTTGGGAGGTGAGCATTGACTGTGTACATGAGACAATTGCTGTGTTGCCACATGTTTGCCATATTCGTCATATAGACAGGCAATAGCACTGGTAAGTGACACTTGGACATGCCTGTATATTCAACCATGTCTCACAAGATATGTGAGTTATGTGTGTACAACAGCTGTTGTACTGTAAGCAAGCTGGAAATGTAAAGACAGACAGTGTACTTGTAAAAAATTAGTTGGAATGGGTGCTATAGTAATTAGTAGCGCATGAAGTGCTTACATGTTCTGAACAAGTGCTGAGCATGAATATGCAATACAGATAGGGTGTTGGATAATATCAACCCACTGCAACCCACAAGTGGAGATGACAGTCATAATTGGAGGCACTGCACTGTTACCCTGCTGAGTATGGTCTGCAAGTCTATGAACCATTATCAATGTAGATGTTAGCAGTACAGAAGTAGATAACAGTACGGATGATTTCACACTGCATAGCATACTTGTGACAGGTCATAGGACATCATCACCCATACCATGTTCCAGCTACACTGAGTATACTAGATGTACCTTTGTATGTCACAGGGGTGTTCTACCAGTGGCCTGTCAACAGAAACAACACTACAAAAGGTGTCTGAGTGACATGTGCATATCACACCAGTGGCAGCTACAGTAAAACAGGGTTAATGTTTTGTACTTCCCCCGCATTGTAGCCCATATCACACAGACAAATGGGAGGCATCTGTGTATGTAAGGATGTGAATGGCCATGACCTAGGAGCAATAGCTGTCTCAGTGTTGTGGACAACATACAGCATGGGCTTTGTAGCTGAGGTGTGTGACATATGTGCACAATCTGACAGCTGATAATAGCATTGTCACCGCTAGGTGGATAACCTTGTACCCATTAACTACCACCTAGGCAGCGGTCAACATTATGAACACTGTGTAAGGGATGGTGCTGTGCAGTTCACCTCCCTGAGTTGGTGACGTCTCCAGGCCTATTAGGTAGTCATACGAGGCACCCATGTCATGACAGGGTGCCATCCATGAGCATGGAGATCATTGGACAGGCATACTCAGCACTCGGGTGACCAATATCGGATCACATATCACCTTTAAGGGGTATTGGCCATGCGTGGATGGGCGATACCAGCCTTCACAATCCTTACCTCCACTATGCAGCATGCTGGCTACCTTGCATAAAGACATGTGCTACACTGTGAGGTTGGACATGCTACACGTACATATCCTGATCTGAAAGACATACATCATGGACAGCCACCATCCTACTACAAGGATCACCACATGCTGGACAAATCCCTGTGCCATACATGTTACATACTCCTGCCATACCACGCAACCCTGCCCATCAAAGTTGCACATGTCATTTCTGTCATACATGGTGTGATGACCACATGGTAGATGTATTATTAACTGTCTGGATCAGTAATGTGGCACTGATGCACCTCGCGTTGGCAAAATGGCCATCAGATACAGCTAGAAAACCTTGCCCGTACATGCTATAGTTGATAACCATCCCTGCGAATCAGGTCCGGCTAGCCATTGTCCCATGTCTATCACATGTGCGACACAGGTGATACGTGGCAGGATGTGGAACTGCTGTACAGTGCCGTGTAGATGTATATGGCAAAACACATGCATGTAAAGGTTTCCATGCGTATGTGTGCATTGTCACTGCTCATGTCCATTAAGGCAGTGTATGTGTTGATATGTGACAAATACACAGCATCAAGGTCAACAGCATTACTGTGGACACATCTAGGCATGTGCTGATAGGTAAGAACACCAGTACAGGCAAACAGACATGCCCACATCAAGACAGCATTCACATGGAGTATGAACAATGTAATGAGGTGACCCACATATATGGTGATGATATCCAATGCATAACGGGTGTTATATGTGTGTGACACAAACATGTCATTCATGTCAGTGTTATGACGATTTGCAAAGATAACTGTTCAGATGCCCTAGATTTAATACAAATGTATGTGCAGCTGTATCTCTGTACATCTCTGTGATACTTTGACCTATCTCCATCATTATGTCTTCCAGATAATGCCTTGTTCATGCCTGCTAGCGTATAGCTGCCTGGAGGATGATGCCCTCATCCTGTACCTCCATGAGAACTACGAGGTGTTGTTCAGCCATGTGCCACAGCATGCCCAGCAGTGTGACAACCTGTGGCAGGACCTTCCCAGGAGGGTTAATGATGTGGGTGGCCATAACCGCACCTACCAGCAGGTGCGCAGACACTACACGGATCTGATACGACATGCGAAACAGCGTGCCAATGCAATCGCCAGGGAACAAGGTGGAACAGGTGGTGAGCCACCAACCCAGCCCCCACTCACTCCCACCGAGGAGCTACTGGCCAGCCTGGGGACACCCTCAGAACAGCATCAACAAACACTAGCTGCCAACGTGGAAGTGGGTGTCTCCTAACCAATGAGCCTGGAGTTGTCTGGTAAGTCATTACTGCACGTATGACTATTATATCCCATTTAGTTGCATGTGTCACTGTACAATATGTAATGTAACATCATATGCAAGGTATGTTTACACACATGCTGCATACTATAGTATGCTACCCTGTGTATGCACACATGTGCATACTATATGCTATTGTACAGGCGAATGTGTTAACATGCACAGTGCACCCTGTGGTTGTCATACAGTCATGGATAATGTTCAAACTGCTGTGTCACCCCTATACAGGTACCTCTGGCATGCCGCACAGACATCAGTCCATTGCAGGTGAGACAGTTATCAGTATCAAGCATGTTAATGCATATATCTATTTGCCATGTGGCCAGTTAACACATGTACACATAATGTATAGTCCAGTCACGATATACAGGTCGCATCTGTCATCATTTACACTGGCTACCCATGTGCAATATATACAAACTAAATGAAACACCGACATGAAACCACAGTATCTGTCATTGCTAGATGTGTGGACAGCTGTGCATACAATGGTGGAGGTGTTCAATGTAGGCATATGTACTATACATTGGAACAACACATGTGTGGTACGCAAACAGTACCACACAGTGAGCTGGGATATGGGCAGCCCACAGGAGTCACCATTGTGTAATATGCCCCTGCAATGGGTGTACACATTGTGATGTGCCATCTGACATGCCCCAGACATGTAGTGTACTGGCTGCAATATTGTCTCACTATCCCATAATACATACCTCACATTCCAAACATACAACCCGTTGTCTGCATAGCCCTGTGGACAGTGACATATCTGACATCTATGGGTGTATGTCATATGGGACAACACAGTCATGTGAGACAGATGGCCATCACAAAAATTTGGCCAACACATGTTCACACATGGCCATGGAGGATGGCCAGAGACATGTAGCCACACAACAGATGTGATGTGTATACACCCTTTTGCACATTGTCCACACATAGTTCAACTATAGCCTTAGTTGACTGATTATATAGTTGATGTGGAACACTGGACATCCTAAAAGCCTGTGCACAGCTAGTGGAGGTGTCACTTAATTCGACCATATAAGATGTGTTGAACATCACAATTGTGTCATAGCATGACAGTAGTCACCTGTACAGCTTCCACAGACATTGACACCACATCAGGCCACAGATACCACACATTTCCCTTGCTGCTGTAGGACATCACTGTCAGCCATGCACCTTGTGTGTGTGGTACATCAATGTCATGTGGAACATGGTGTCTTGACAAGTCTGCCATGTGTGGACATGGTTGACAGGCAGCTAAGACTTTGTAGTAGTTGTGCAGGGGTGTCATCCGTAGGTCTTTCAGTGACCTGTCACATGAAACAGCATGGTTTGGTGTGTATACACCTCAGCAACATGGGTCACAATCCACCGTTATGTAATGTGTATGCATGCAGTTATGGCTATGCACTGTGTGCATATTACACACTGTATAGCAATATAGATGCCTCATGATGCCATGCAATGGCACAGTGTCTGTACTTCACACTGTAGAGCAATGCAGACACCTCACACTACCCTTCAATGCTCATGCACATTTGCTAAAAGTGCATTCTATCTGTAGGGCATACAGACAACACTGCAATGTGATACCCATTACAAAGCTGTACATGTGTCAGGACACCATTGTGTCAGACATGTATGCATGTCAATGCACACGTCAGCAGATTACATGTCAAGGCCACTTCAGCCACGTGTACTGTTAACCTGTGCTGGTCCACATGGTGTATGACAGGGATGCATGCTTACTACCATGATTGTGAGAACTGCATGGCTACTGATATGACACCTGCCTGCTGTTGTGTGCAACCCAGGGAGGTATGCTAACTACCACTATTAATGTCCGAGCTGCATACCTTCTGCTGTATCACATGCATGCTGCATGCCGTCTGTCAAATCACATGCATGCTGCATGCCGTCTGTCAAATCACATGCATGGTGTGTCTGTGTGTCTATTGTAATATAAAGTCTTTGCATTCACAGGTCATGTAGGTGCATTACCCTCCTGCGATCCATCTGATGCCAGTGTCCCCACAGATACTAGCAGTGATGAACATATGCATGAGGTAGAGGCAGGGCTGTCAGGGGCTGAATCTGTGCCGATGGTTGCCATCCCAGCTATGTCCCCCTCTTCCCTGCACACAGTTCTCATGCCAATACATACCCCATCACCAGTGGCCATAGAGAAAGGACAGTCAGCGTGTGTTAGCTTGGAACAGGAATGTGTGGTGGCTACAGAAGGTGTGTCTCCACACCATGGTGTCAGTGTAATGACTGCAGATATGCCACTCAGGCATGTGGCCAGTGCCGCACGTAGGAGGACCTTTGGCAGATATGCACCTGCAGGACAGAGAGCAGCAGCTGGTGTCACCAGATGCATGTTCCAGACTGTAATGGCGGCACAGACACATGCTGAATGGCAGAACAGAGAAGGGCAGAGGCTTCAGAGGGCTGCTATCCATACTCTAAATGACAACATCCAGGCATTGGCAAATGCTCAACAGCAGATTGCTGATGTTCTGGACAGGCGATTGGGACATGGTCGGAATCCTTGACCATGGCATGGCAATCCGCGAGCGTGAGCTGTCTGTGCGTAACATCTGGTAGGAGTGAGGTGTAGGCCATGTGGACGTAGGCCAGCTACACCACCTAGTGCAGGTCAACGTGAACGAGCCACCTCACATGCCCGGTCCCATAGTGCCGGTATCAGTAGCAGTGCAGCTGGTGCTGCGCTGTCCACACCAGGACACAGCAAGCCACGTGGATGTGGCCCTGGACATTCCCAGTGGGGGCATGGTTCCAGTGAACACGTGTCATTGGACAGTAGCCAATCTGTACCTCTGCCTGGTAGTGCCCATACAACCCCTGGCAGGCACAGGTCACGTGGCTGTGGCTGGACACAGTGTGCTGTACATCCTGGTCTGTACAATCTGGAGCTGTCAATAATACCCCTGTGTAGGCCTGACAAAAGGCAGAACTGTGTGTACACATACATGCACACAGCAGAAACATCTGTAGGACACCGCAACACCCACATGCATACCGACCACACATGTCCAATCAGATCACTGGCCTTTACCCACACACATGATGTCATCCACTGGTGCAGCATATGCCCCTGGCAAACATTATCACCCTGTGCATATGATGATGCCTGTGCCGCATCCCTGTCATCCACACCATTGGTGCAGGGACATGCTCATATGGTCTGATGCACAGGGTGAACAGAATAGTGAGATATGTGTATATTACGTTAGTTGTGTACTGTTAACACGCACCAGCCATACCATGTAGTAAAGGTTTATAATGCATTGTTATATGTTCACAGTATGTGTCTTGGTAACAGCATGTTGGTATTTATACCCTGCTTCCCTCCTTAAGGTCTACTTGCATGTGCCAATAAGTAGCAGTGTTTGCAGTTTCACATGTGTAAATATGGAGTACTCACAGGCATGTATGGCAAAACCGGCATGCCATACGTAGCCTCAACCTCACTGTTTGAAAGGCTACCATTCCACAGATGTCCACACATCTACTGATCCAGAAGCATGTGGGCTGTTTAATAGGCTACAGTGGCTAGAGACGTGACATCCATACCAGGTCACATCACAGGTATGGTGACATGGTGCAGGGGGTTTACACAGTGGTCTGGCTGATGATAACGTTAGAGGCCACTTGATAGCATGAGGCCTCACTGTGTAGCAGTAATACACTGTCACATTACAGGATGTGAACACACATAGACATACACAGAAATACACAGTAACATGCCCACACTCTCGGGGTCAACAACACTATAATGCACACTCAGAAGTGTTGGGGTGAGGACCCCTGCCTATGTGGTAATCACCCTCACAGTATTGTGCACCCACACGATGCGACACAGAGAATGAACATGTACAGGTAACCAGTAAGGCTGAGACCGATGGCATCAACAGGGTAGTAGACTGCATCAGCATGAGGGGTTAGGGATCCTGTCTGTCCTGTATGGTAGCATACACCCTCACTCCATGCACCAGACAGCCATACACACACACACACACACACACACACACACACACACACACACACACACACACACACACACACACACACACACACTGTGGAGTCCACAAATGTCATTCACATACAGAGAGCTGACATGTGTGTGATACACACACCACCCCTGCCTACATCATGCTTTCTACACTGCAGTTTGTACAGATCTCTACAACTGTGTACAGGGGTGTGTAAAAATTGGGATGTATTCCCCACCATACATGGCATATATGGTCACACAAGCAAACACACATGGCAGTACTGTGAATCATACACCTGCTATATGATGATACGTCTGACAGACATGCAGCAGTATTGGCTGCATTATGTGTACCAACGCTACCTTCGACAATTGTGCTGCGTAATGCGCACGGGAGGATGTAAGTGTTCCAGGTGTCAAGTGATTTACAGTCAGTAACACTCTGACTGCTGTGTAGGTTGTACGTCTTCACCTTCAAGTAACATAGCATACTGTATGCACATGTAATGGTAGGATGGCTTGTGACACACCTGTGAGCCGTCTTCAGCAAACATCCATCTGCAAAGGTGGATCACCACTTTATGTACACACATCCATCCATACCTGATGTGCATAGTACCGTACTGTCAGTATTTCACCATATACAGGTGTCGATGATGGGGCTGCATTGCAACTGCATGTTGTAGTTAGGCACAAATGAATGACATACATCAGCTACTGCACATGCATGGTAGCTGCATGCACACCACTACATGTACATGTGTGTTGGTCCTACATTCCTGTCATGTAGCCATGTTTGTATGCATTGCAATTGGTGGACATGTGTGATGACATACATAACACATGGACTGTTGTATGATATGATGGTTGTCATGGGTAACTGGTACAGAGGGAATGTTACCTCGGACAACATTGCTACCTTATGTAGTTAGCATTCAACAGCCATGGGCCTACCTTCCATGTGCATGTGTGTGATTGCTGTAGCCACTTGTCTGCACGGAGGACAGCGAAAGCTATGCTATGTACCTATGTGTTGTGTGTGTGTGGGCCATGTACATATCCACTGCGATTACATGTATGTCATATCTAAACATGAGTGTTCTTTTGTATACAGCGACAGTCATCTGTTACAGCTGTGTAAGAACCAGGGCCCCTGTTATGTGTAGAGCTGACCTGGTTATGAACAGTGGTATCATTGCATTGCATAACACATGATGGAACCCTGTCAGTACATGTGTAGTCTGCACAGTTGCTGTAGACCTATGTACAGTCCACTGGTCATGAGTTACATGGTGTTGTAGTAATATATGGATGTGTGTTGCTGGTCCAAGGACATGGTGATGTCTGAGGGCTACATAGTAGAATGCGACATTTACCACTGTGATCTGCACTTGAGACATCTGTGATGGCTCTTGAGTGTGTACTGGTCAGTACATGTGAGTGGCCTTCATGTACGTGGGGACAGTAACACCAAACTGTGCCCTTCCGTGTTTAGAATCCGTGTGCATGCAAGACAGCCCTTCATTACAACTAAGTGTGTGAGCATGCCCAGTACGCCGTTGTGTAGATGGACACACAGTGCATTCCAAACGGACGTGTGATACTGTGTGAGCATGCCCAGTGACACCTTGTGTCTGTTATGTGCCTCTGTGTATGGGCATGGCCATTGACATCCTGTATAATGATGGTGGTCATCCAGGCAACAGATGTCCATACCCTACATCAGGATGGATTCCTACATTGAACACACTGGTTGACTGTCATGAAGGGTGTACTGTCTGTGGGGCGTCTCATATCTATGTAGTGTTGTAATAGTGCTCCATATATAGGCAGTTGTCCCTCTCACACCACTGCCATGTGTTTGACTACATCTACCTTGGGACAGTAATATGCTTTTAGACTGCTCACTCTCTATACATTCCCTATCGGCATCTTTGCCTTTGCTGATGATGTCATCCACCTAGATTTATGCCTCTGGGAGTGCTATGTTCCAGTAATCTCAGTAGTGTGTTCTGTTACTGCGTAATGCTGTAGTGTGATAAGGTAGTTAGGTGTATGTTCGACTCCCAACCCTGACAAGTGTGTGTTTCCAGCTGCCTGGGGACAGAGTAATGCTTTTAGATGGCTCACTCCCCATACATTCCCTATCTGCATCTTTGCCTTTGCGGATGATGTCATCCACCTAGAAGTATGCCTCTGGGAGTGCTATGTTCCAGTAATCTCAGTAGCGCATTTTGTTACTGCGTAATGCTGCAGTGTGGTAGACTAGACAGGTAGGTGCTTGATTCCAAGGCATAGCAGGTGTGTGTGTTTGGCAGTTATACCGTATTTGTTGGTATCTGTGGGTGGCTAGCTGTGGGATGTGTTCAGTGTGTTTTGTTGCTGACCTATATAGTGTCCACAGCACGCATATTCTGCCAAGACACTGGTTTGTCAACACATACATTCGCCAATAGGTCTGGTGAGTAAATGTCAGCAGCCCTACTCTTACCCTTGATACAGTCTGTCCCATGTGACACAACAAAACACATGTGCCTTGATAGTAACAACACTACATGATGCAGGTGGCACATGTAGTTTCCTTTTCATTCCTGTCTAATGCTTTACTGTCATGTGGTCCGCTGTTGTGATATATATGCAATATCTACATATGTGTGTACATGTATATGTATGTATGTATATATCTATATATATATATATATATATATATGTATACACAAATAATATATATGATATATGTAGATATAGAGAGATAGATATAGATGTGAACATATATGTCTGGGGACATCAGCACTATTGAATGTTTGTGCCGGATGATCTGTACGTGATAACCTGGGATGTATGTACATCTGGCATGGCATAGTGGTAATGCACATCATCTGTAGTGTGCAGGGTCATGGGTTGTAGTCGTGTAGACACCGGTTATTTTGTTGCTGGGAAGACCATGGGTCATCGAATATGGTGATAGTAAGGCACCTGTTGCCAGTTGTATACAGATCTGAGAGACACTGAGCAGTGGTTATTAATTTGGAGGTTCGGTATGGGTCATATGACTATTCATTAGAAGACTATGCTATGCAGATGAGGTTGACAATAGTGTATCCCATTTATCCCCAGGGTGTGATGCAGGTCCCTGGAGTGTATGTGTGTAGTTAGCTAGGTGCAGGGCTCAAATGTAGTTGACAGCATGGGAGGGGGGTCAGGCATACTGTACGTACATTGCAGAACTGTGCCTCGGGAGTGCTCCTGCCTTAGCACGCCTAAGCTAGGGGTGTGTCTATACCTTCCTGGTGACATTGGGAGGGACGACAGCAGTGGTGGGGTAGCAGGGTGTACTGGCTGCACAAACAGGTGTTGATCAGCACAATCAGCAGATGAAATGGCAGCCCGCACCTGAACATTATGGTAATGTGAGCAAGCAGCATACATACAGGTTTTTTCCACACCCTACACCACCAGTGTATACATGCGGGGACATGTCATGACACAGTCCAACCAAATGAGAAAGGCTGCAGCAGACAACATAAACCAACATGTGCAGGAGGCTGAGGGCAGTGAGGATGTGTATGCTGCCGAACAACCCTTACTGGGGTGGCATAAGACTTTATACACCCAGGGTGACTTACCAGGGGCTACATGAGCTAGGGATGGTGGAGCACTATGGGGTGGACAGAGACCTCCTACAGCGGCTTGTTGACCTGTGCCTGCCACAACTGGCACATCAAACAGGCCGAGGGAAACCCATCACAGTGGATACCATGGTATGTGTTGGCCTAGGTGTACTAGCCACAGGTACCTCACACAGCACAACTGGGGATATCATGGGTATCTCACAGGCAGAGATTGAATGTGTGTGCTGTCTGCCCTGGAAGCTATGATGATTCCGATATATGGCTTCTGACACAGCTGTACCACACCATTGCCAATATGGACATCCCCTACAGTCTCCTAGTGGGGGATGCTGGGTAAACACTGGTGTCGTGGCTGATTACACCCATCAGCAATGCACACACACCTGAACACTCACACCATAATGAGGCGGATGCACAGGCAAGACATGTAATTGTGCATGTGTTTGGGATGCTCAGTTCACGGTTCTGGTATCCGGATACATCCGGTGGAGCCCTGCAGTATTCACTAGCTACATGCACAAAAGTTGTTATGGTATTTGCTATGCTACACAATCTTATCCTGCAGTAACAGTTGCAGCAGGAACAGCATGGGGCAGGGCCACACAGCCCAACACCACTGCCAAGGCCTATACAGGCACAGTGTGACTTGGCAAAGGAACTACCTGAGCAGGGCACAGTCAGCGAAAGGCCGTGCACAGTATGACCTGCCCTTGGCAAAGAGGCAACACAAGTCATATGCACTGACACAGTAGGTACCCACGGATTTCCCCTCTCCGACCTGCACACAGTACAATGGATGCCAAACATGACACTACCTGTGCTCGGCCATGTATAGGAGGTGCACTGTGTGCATCTGACATAGGCAGCCCTCCAGCACAGTCCTCAGGTCCAGAACACCCCCAGGGTACATCTATCGAACTAACAATTGGCAGATGTATTAGAATGTGTATTTACCCATTGCTATGGTATGTATGTGAGCATACAAGTGACTGTGGTGGCTGAATGTTAGGGCAGCAGACAGTACACATCCATAGTGGCACCATGACCTCTGTAGCACATACGGGGGTCACAATGCTAGCCATTAGTACACAGGGTGTCCTAACCCACTGCAGATTATGGGCTGACCATCACGTGTGTCCGTACAGCCCACACACATTCCATGCAGCTGGACAGGTGTGGACCAATACAGACAGATGTTATGCAATGGCCTATGGATATGCCCAATAAATGACCCCACCCCCCTAAGACACACAGTGACTACAGCAGGCCAGGCAGTTTGATATAGGTTGTGAAAGCAAGACGTCCAACACCACTGTGCTGGTATTTCAAGCTGGGATCAGACGTACACTGGTATCCCTCCAACCAGCAATTTAGGTAGGTCCACACACTGACATGGAGTACTTGGCATACCAGTACAGTAGTGGAAGATGTGTACAACTGTCAGCTGTGCCCCCCCCCGTCCAACCTACACATGTGGGAGTCATGTGCGCCACCCACGGTGCTGTGTAGGACTGTGGTTGCGGTCGGATGTCCCCCCACGCCATGCAGACATGTAGCAACTATCAATGCCACATGACCATTAGCTACCCTGCAGACACAGCATGACACCTGTCTGTGTAGAACGGAGGGCTCAGCAACACAGTACTATCTGGACATGTGACACATGCGATGCAGTTGACCATACTTGGCATGTTCACACACATGACAGTATGATGGTAATGTCGGCCGACAACATGCGTAACAGTCATACTGGGCATGCTCACACACTGAAACACAGGACGGCCAGGCATGCATGCACCAGTGGTCCGGACATATCTGCCAGTACATTGCTATACTGTTGGATGACTGCGCTGTATGGTGTGTGTGTGGTCTATTGTCTGTACATATGCCATGGTCTATTGTTAATTCACATGAGCTATGTGCGCAGGGTACTGCTACCAACACGTGAATAGGGCGGTTCTTTGTTTGCGGACAGATCGATGCCTTTGGATATGGACTGGGGAAGGCACATTCCAGCAGGTGGGAGCAGTTGTGCATGGGTTTGCACAATGTTAAGCACTGCTGACCTCTGGTTACAGCACCTTATACCCTTTTAGACTCCACATTTCTTTGACAGTGCACTACTGGCATACTGACAGACAAACATGCTGACAGCCGCTCGCTCACCGACATTTCTGCTTAGATTTTCACTCACGCTGGGTGTGTGCGATCCCTTGTGATGCGTATTACATCGGACTACATGACTACAGTATCGGGTATGTGTAGCCATTTGGCGACGGCAGGCATTTGACTGTACAGACTCGGCGGCCTGTCCAGTGACATAATCATATTATATGTGTGTTCCTCATACAATCTGCTCCCATCTGCCTGATACATGGGAACCGATACTCTGCAATGCTGACATGTGAATATGATTTTGTTAACGCAGCTGTCCACCGAGTCATGCTACCACATACCTACTGTACGTTTTCCACCTTTCAGATTGCACGACGGGAGACTGTAGGAGTGACACCTTTCCCACTTTGCATGGGACAGTCCCTCATTAGGCATATGTCATGTGACAATAGCAGACCTCTCAACCAGTTGGGGACAAATTTCTACTGAATCAGGGACAAGTCAAGAAAACATCAGGGACAATCAGGGACACTTTTAAAAAAGTAGTGCTATTAACTTGAAACATTGACAGAATCAGAGCATATCAATTAATACACATTTTCTTAAGTAAAAGAAGCTTATAACTCTTACTTATTGTCATTAGTCATTAAGTGTAATTCACCACCTTTCCTCCCAAAGTCACTAATTTTAGGAGGGATTCAGAGGGACTGAGTTAAACTTTCAGTCAAAATCAGGGACGTCCCTGAAAATCAGAGACAGTTGAGAGGTATGGACAATAATCTAGCCATTGCAACTGTCCTGATTAGGGGACATTCTCATGTTGTACGTGTCTGTAGTGGTTGCTTATTACAGTTCTTGTATACCTGATGCGTCAATATGTTATATGTAGTAGCATAAGCAACCTTACTGCTGCTAGACTACGCTTTGATTTGTGACGATATGTATATTTCTGTACTATGCATGGCTGTAGGTATGTTCTGCCCTGGTACGTCTGACATTTCTACAGAGCAGGTTCCACTTTGGCCATTCAGAATGGTAGCGGCCCTATAGATCTTATATGTAGAGCTATCACATGTGTCAAGGCAACACATACCCACAGCCAGTGGTAAACTGACGACTTCCACGGTTTGCAAACGTTAAGGTTATTCTTGTAGCATTATAATTGCTAATACTGTTTCCTATTACATGTAGCTGTTTCTGATACAACAAATTAATTTCTGACACCACTACACACACTATATAGCCTCCTTTCCTGAACTCACAGGCCATGTGCCATAACTGTCATTTTGCAGGACACAACTGCCCAGACGGATGTGTCCCTCAAAGGCGTACGGGTGTTGAACCTCATCTATTATGCTATCATCTACCTAAGGTGGCCAGCAAATTATGCACTTTCCGTCACTGGCAGACCTCACATACCAATGGATGTGAATGAACACTGTACCAGGATCAATGCATAACACCCTGTGGGACACATTTAGATGACTGGTTCTATTAACCAGACACATTTACAGTCACAGAGCATATGTATTCATTCACGTTTGTCGGGATACATGCTGTTTATGACTCATACATGTTGTCATCTGTCATTACCTGTATTCCGCCACCTGTCCACCTGATATCACTAGTTCTGGAAGTGTTTAGTTGGACTTTGTTACATTACGATTCATAAATATGGATGTCCATGCTAATCGGGTACACAGCACTGATTTTTTCTCTATGTATTCCCCCGTTGGTTTACAGACTATCCGGTAGATGTGCTCTTCAGGTTTGGGAGGTGTAGGCATATGCTATGCCCACATATGAATATTAATGACTTCCACTGGGCGGGCCTACTACATCTCTGCCAACCAGCACCTGCACACCTAAGCCCATTATTGCATACCCATGGTCCCCTCTACAGCAGTCATGACAAATACTTACTGCAAACGCAGCTGGGGTATGAGCACATCCCTACACTTTGCCCACTCTCCCCGTCTCGGGACACATGTCATATGTTTTGTCAACCCATGTATTATCACACTTGCACAACATACTTTTCCATGTACACCTACATCCTGCTTGCATCGATGACAACAGGTTCACACGTACCCTGAATTTTTGGGATCCCGCAAGGGACTCTGTTATCCATGTTTAAAGTGTAGACCTTGCTGATCTCTCCCACTGGTACTTTCCTACCGGTGTTTTGGACAGCGGCAGTGTATTGATCTCTATTGCCTGTCTGTATGTCTGACCGGCCTAGCTGGGCGGTGTGGGGGGTACAACGTTTATTTATTGGGCATCCCAGTCACATATGCCCGGGCTGTAGATATGTTACCCCTAATTGCTGTAAAGTAACCTAGTTATGTACATGTGTATATATACGACATCTATATTTGTTTTGTGTGTGTCTATATATCAATACCTGTTGTTTGTGTATATATATATCTATCTATCTATATATATATCCATAGTATATCCTTGTGTGTATATATATATATATATATATATATATATATATATATATATATATATATATCTGTATATATATATCTGTATAAATATATCTGTGTATATAAATTAATATATATATATATATGTTTTTATCTATGTATACATCTGTGTGTCCGTTAACCTATACATTTCCCGGACATAGACACTTACACATGCGTATTGGGTTTTATCCCTGCTTCAACAGCATACTATTGCCTTAGTCATTATGACAGCGACATCTCACTCCGGTGAACTTGTGATCAGTATATTGCACATTATACAGCGGACAGATGTCGCACGGTTTTCATGTCTGGGGTGCCGCTTATAAGTGTGATGTGATACAGTGTCATTCGACCTATTACTCGCATGCGCAGCCTATTATTCCTGCTACTGTGTTTGTTTCTATGCACATTCATATTATTACTGTTGATAGAATGTGTGTTTGTGTTACTGAGATTGTACGTCAACATATTGTCTTCATGTAGTTGTGTCTTTCTGCTTTTCCCGGTTTGGGGTTGTCACAGCAGAACTCCGTTCCGCTCATGGGTGGCGTATAGGTTTTACGTGCTGGGCTGCCAGCCCTGACATACAACGTCCAACAACAATATGCCCATTCACGCATGTCTCCACGCAAATGACGCTCTATCTGGGAATCGCACCTATGTACTAGCTGACTTCCATGGGCCGCTACATTGCACCCGGCTCAACATACCCTAGCACCCCTGTGTCCATAATCGCATATCCATAGTTTCTCCAGCACACCAGTGTTGAGTTTCCATGCATAACAGCCATTATACACCTGATATCACAGCCATGACACACCTTTACACTTTGCCTACTCCAGAGCGTTGGGGCTCTACACACATTTTGTACTGCCTCATGTATTCACAGGCTCACCATCCATACATATTTGCACATTGGTGCCTTTCCTGGTGTTATGGATTACGAACGGTTTGCGGGTTACAAATGTAGGTGGTCGCAACATGTACTACATTCCATCTGTTTACAATGTTGACGTAGCACTTCAACGATGTTATGGCCAATGGTATAACCCTGCCTCTGGTGTGAACAGCGGTGCTCTACTCACACTTGTGCAACTTTATCTGACATACGCTGCGAGCACTTTATAATTCCTTACTTGTTCTAGATTCCCTTCACAACCCTTATGTTTGCTTTCATCTTTCGGCGTTCCTTACATATATATATATATATATATATATATATATATATATATATATATATATATATATATATATATATATATATATATATATATATATATGGGTCTACCTGACAACGCTTAAAGCTGACAACGCCGATGATGAGAAGACAGACACCAGAAGATAGAAAACTGTGATGACCAACGGATGAAATCCCCGACGCTGAGAACACCAACATGTGAAAAGGCTGTGTAAGTATGAGGTAGTGACGGACGTTAGGGTTAGGGTGCGAGTAAGGTAAGTGTGTGATATTGATGGACTCTAGGGATAGGGGTGGGTTAAGTGAGTTAGGGTTAGGGTGCGGGTCAGGTGAGTGTGCGATAGTGACAGTCTTTAGGGTTAGGGGCGGGTTAAGTGAGTTAGGGTTAGGGCGCGGTTTAGGTGAGTGTGCGATAGTGACAGTCTTTAGGGTTAGGGGTGGGTTAAGTGAGTTTGGGTTAGGGCGCGGGTTAGGTGAGTGTGTGATAGTGATGGACCTTA
Organism: Protopterus annectens; assembly: GCF_019279795.1. NCBI lineage: Eukaryota > Metazoa > Chordata > Ceratodontiformes > Protopteridae > Protopterus > Protopterus annectens. Next base: position 820,375,899 of record NC_056735.1, on the reverse strand, counting down.
GGGTTAGGGTTTGGGTTAAGGTTGTAGATAGTTGTGTATGTAAGGTTTAGTGTGCGTTTGTAAGGATTTTGGTGTGCTTGTGTTGTGTGTGTGCTTTTTGGACAGGGGATTTGTTTTGTTTGTTGATTGTTGGGATTGTGGTGTGTCAGGCATGTGAGGTTTCGTGTTTATGAACTTTCGGTTATGTGGTGTCGGTGATTTCGCTGTCGGTGTAGTGCGTCGGTGTTGCCAGGTAGATCCATATATATGTATATGTATATATATATATATATGTATATATATATATATATGTGTATGTATATATATATATATATATATATATATATATATATATATATATATATATATATATATATATATATATGTATATATAGATATATGTATATATAGATATATATGTGTGTGTGTATATATATATATATATATATATATATATATATATATATATATATATAATTGCATATGTCTGTTATGTTTGTGGATATTGATCTATACACGCATCTGTCTATCTATATATATATAGCTATATAAAAGTTACAGCTGTACAAGACAACATACATTTGCTATGCTAATTGCTGCATACACCTACGCAGGCGCACTTGCATCTACTTATTCTGAGTCACATATGTTTACTGGCACTTCTTTGGGATTACATGTGCCTTATTCCTTATGAAAGTACCACTTTGATTGATGGAATACGGTTAACGGACCCATGCGAACGCGGTCACCTTTACATGTATAAATGTTGGCTTTACAGCACAGAGGCGTTCATTACACAATTAACATGTGCTATAGTCGTACTTGAACTGGGAATGCCTTTACGTTAGGCGGATGCTCTATCCACTACACTATTGTTGTTCTGGCTCATTTATATATATACCCATGGTTCATAGCTACTCTGACATACACCTCACCGCTTCCCTTACACAGCAGGCATCCATTCTCCTGCTGGGAAAACCGCAGTACTACACTTACGACATTCCCTGTTTCCTACTGCTTTGGACCCATGCTGCATGTCTACTCACTCCAAAGATATTCAGAACTCCTATGCTTATAGTCCTCACACATACGCGTGTTTGATTGTCAGGGTGTTCATATGCTGGTCCGACTGGTGACTAGAACTGCCCTGGCACTGTTCAAATATCAGACATAGAACACGGACAGAGTTAGTTCAGATTTTAACTTTCTACCTGTGTTTACAGACATAGGTGTTTGGGCACCTCTGACCACATTATTAGGTCGGCTCTATATAATTTAGGGCAGCGAGTGGTTCCACTACATAATGCAGGGGGGGGGGTTTCCACGTGTTTCCCTTCCCATTTGACTATTTCATTCATTTATAGATACAATGAATATTATTCTGGACATCAGTTATAAATTCACTACAGGTATGCAATAGTCCTGTCAACAGATGTGACAGTTGGTTGGTGTACTTATGTGTATGGACCTCTGTGATACTTCGGGGACTCATTTCTACAGTGACAGGGACAAGGTTATGACAACTCAGGGACAATCACGGACACTTCTACCATATTAGTACTATTAACTTGGAACGTGTTGACAGATTCGTAATACTACTAATTTTCTGCAGTTAAATGAGTCTATTACTCTTCATTGTTGTAACTAGTCATTCTCATTCAAACCTTTCCTCCAAAGGTCACTGGCTTCATGAGTGGTTAAGAGGCTGGCCAGTTATTGTGTGAATGCTCTGACCATTGGTAGCATTGACATTGTCATATGTACAGGTTGGGATATATTCTGGGGACTAGGGTTGCCACCTTTTCAAATGGCCAAGATGGGACATTTTCAGAACACACATCAGATTTTACAGTCCGACACATACCCACGGTCAGTACAAAGGATAGAACTTTACTTTTTTGCCTAAATAAAAGCTTATTCTTGTAGCGGTTTAGTTGCTTATTCTGTTTCTTGTAACATTTAGGTATTTTAGATACAGAAATAATTATTTTATGCAACTATTACATAACATATGGGACATAATTTTGTCCTACAATCTCAGGACATTTTCCATTTTTAATATTTTTTGTCAGGACACAACTGCCCAAAGAGAGACTGTCCCTCACAAAGTGGGACAGGTGGTAACCCTACTGGGGACACCAGATTGTTTACGTCAACACATAGCCACGGTCAGTGCAGGTTTAGAATCTTCATCAGTTTCTTAGCTGTGAGCCTATACCTTTAGCACTTTTGTTGTTTGCCTGTTTCTTGTACGAATTACGTTTATTCTATCCTGACCTGACCACTTTAGGCAACTGTTACATGCAGTATGGTACATAGTTATTTCCTATAATCACAGGACATTTGGCATTGTATCATTGTTGGTCAGGTCACACCTACACACACAGTAATTGTCCCTCACACAGTGGATCAGGGGGTATACTGTTTATGAAGAAACAAACATGGCCAGCAAGGTTTAGCAGTCGAATATGCAGCCCAAAACCAGATAGTGAATAATCAGACTTTTATTGTAAATAAAAAAACAGACTGGTTTCGGCAAATTGATGCCTTCTTCAGTGTTGAGCAAACAATCAAAATAGACACAATAAAAGATGCAAATTTATACAGAGTGCTAACCAATAAGCACATGAATGTGCTGTTGAACCTCATGAATAATACATGATATATTGTGAACTTGCTAACACAGTACCTGAGACCATGGCTAAAATTTGTGTTACACCCGAGACAGATAGTTCCAAAGACATCACAAAAAACAAAATCATAATAGACTATGGAACCATAGAGGCTATAATTATACATAATAAAATATGTACATCCATAGTCATGATTATATTAAATATAAAAATATATATAAATGGAAGAAAAGAAACTATAAGGGGCCCATTTCGAAACCAGACATAATAAATATCTCTGGCTACTCCTTGTAATATATGTATATATGAAAATGAAATTAAATAATTCAGAAAATATTATACCTGATATAGTTGGTAAATAAAATGGAAGTCAATACATCCTTCTCCATTGACTTAGTGTTAGAGATGATCATTGAGACCAGGTGGAAAAAGTGCGCCCAAAGTGATTATCCAGTACTTTTCTTTGTGGTTGAGGATACCATGCCACCATTGTGGGTTGCTGCGATCACCCACTATACGGTCAATAATCATAAACATGAACTTTGCTTGTTGATGTTTTAATACATGTCAGTATAAGGCATTGGTCTCCCTTTTGTTTTAATGTCACTTCGATGTCCATTTATTCGTGACCTGAGTGGCCTAGAAGTCTGACCAACGTAGAATGCCCCACAGTGACATGATGCCAGGTAAACAACCCAATAACTGCTACAGTTTCCAAAGATTTTACAGTCAAAGACCTTACTAGTGTTGTGACTCGAAAAGTTCTGAGACTTGGTGATCTGTTTACAAGACCCACAGTGGCCACATGGGTATGTACCCAATAGTTCATGTCCCATCATTGTGAGCTGTTTATGAATTGCTCCACCACTACCAATATGTTTGTAATGAGAAAGATGGGACCCCAATGTTTTGCCTTTTCTATATGAGAATTGACATTCCTCACCTAGAAAAGATCTGAGTTGTTCATTGGCTAGTAGGATATTCCAATGTCTGTTTATGATGTTCCTAATCACGTAATAGTTCCTACCATATGCTGTGATAAATCTGATGGTGGGTGATCTGGAATCACCAGAAGAGGTCTTATACTCTAGCAGTCTGTTCCTATTCATCTGAGAGGATCGTGTCCATACAGTGTTAATATCTGCAAAATTATACCCCCTATTGGCAAATGTGCAACATAAGTCAATTCAATTCCCCAGATATTGCCATTAAGATATTCTACAAATTCATGCAAAAAAAAAATAGGGATGGGTTCAACAACAGCACTTCAGGAGAGGATTCCTCTCTTACAGATTATGACAGCTCAGGGGATAGCGGATCACCACACAAAAAGAAAACAAATAAAAATATCCCTTTAGAAATGGTTCCAAACACAGAGGAGGAAGGAAACATAAGAAAAGATCCATTAGAGCATTCCCTGGAGGGTTTGATTCATAACTTTCTAACATAAGTCAAGATGAACAACTCAACCAAAATGTTTTAAATTTATTTAATGTAAATTTGTCTGATGATCAACATATTCTTTTGAATAAAGGGCGTAGTTTTATCCCTGGCTTTTTTTCTAATCAATATCAAATAGTTACAGATGCTATTGATTTTTGTCGTAGTCTTAACCTTAAGTTATTTTTTGCAGATGACACATCTCAAAGATCTAATGAATTCAGATTTGGCAAATCTGAATTCCAGCCTCCTATGAACAAGCATGTGTCGATTTTTATGCAGTCAGTGTTCAGGGACCTACATTTTCAAAATTATGGATACACTATGTTGAAACATAATCTTTCACAACAGGAGAGCATTGCCCGCCAACAGCTATGCAACAACAAAGATATAGTTGTATTACCAGCAGATAAGGGTGGGGCTGTGGTTGTACAAAACATGAGCAATTACCTTCAAGAGGGTTTATCCTAACTATCAGATATAGCATGTTATATGAACATGGCCATAGACCCAACCCCGAATTTTAAGCACAAAATTGATTCTTTTCTGAATCTAGCATGTGAGGAGGACATCATCAGCAAAAAATGTGTTATACAACTTTTGGTTAAGGAGCCCCGCAAGCAGATTATGTATCTACTACCCAAGATTCATAAATCACTAACTAAACCTCCAGGAAGACCAATTGTTTCAGGCATTGGTTCTTTGACTGAACCCTTGTCTGCCTTCCTGACACAATATCTCAGACCTCTCTTGGGTTTGGTCAGGGCAAGGCTACAAGACACTACACAGTTCCTGAAAATCATTGAGGATACACAATTGGAGCCAGGGTGGCTAATGTGTTCATTGGATGTCAAGGCCTTGTATACCAGTATACCACATTGGGCTGGCTTTCAAGCCCTTAAATATTGGTTGGATAGGGCAAGTTTATACTCATCAGGGTTCAATATGCTATTGATTTGCATGTCGGAACATGTACTCAACAAGAATGTTTTTTATTTTCAAGGACAATGCTATTGGCAACTACAGGGTACAGCCATGGGAGCATCCTTTGCTCCCGTTTATGCTGACCTGTTTATGGCATTTTTTAAAGAGTGCATGATTTATGATGCATCTCATAATATATACTTGGTTGAAATGGACATCTGGCGTAGGTACCTGGATGACTGTTGGATGGTATGGCGTGTGGATGCGGGATATTTGCATGAATTTGTAGAATATCTCAATGGCAATATCTGGGGAATTGAATTTTCTATTACCTATGACATGCAGACTATCAATTTTTTGGATGTAATGATTTCTAGAAATCATGACCATACCTTGGCCACCAGAGTGTTTCACAAATACCCCCAATATAATACTCTATTACATGCATCAAGCATGCACCCACGTCATACCATCAGAAACATCCCGGTTTCACAATTTATGCACATGAAACGCCTTAGCTCTACCAAATCAGATTATGATATTGCTAGTCTTGACTTATGTTGCAGATTTGCCAGTAGGGGGTATAATTTTGCAGATATTAACACTGCATGGACACGATCCTCTCAGATGAATAGGAACAGACTGCTAGAGTTTAAGATCTCTTCTGGTGATTCCAGATCACCCACCATCAGATTTATCACAACATATGGTAGGAACTATTACGTGATTAGGGACATCATAAACAGACATTGGAATATCCTACTAGCCAAGAACTTTTCGAGTCGCAACACTAGTAAGGTCTTTGACTGTAAAATCTTTGGAAACTGTAGCAGTGATTGGGTTGTTTACCTGGCATCATGTCACTGTGGGGCATTCTACGTTGGTCAGACTTCTAGGCCACTCAGGTCACGAATAAATGAACATCGAAGTGACATTAAAAATAAAAGGGAGACCAATGCCTTATATCGACATGTATTAAAACATCAACAAGCACAGTTCATGTTTATGATTATTGACCGTATAGTGGGTGATCGCAGCAACCCACAAGGGTGGCATGGTATCCTCAACCACAAAGAAAAGTACTGGATAATCACTTTGGGTGCACTTTTTCCACCTGGTCTCAATGATCATCTCTAACACTAAGTCAATGGAGAAGTATGTATTGACTTCCATTTTATTTACCAACTATATCAGGTATGATATTTTCTGAATTATTTAATTCCATTTTCATATATACATATATTACAAGGAGTAGCCAGAGCTATTTATTACGTCTGGTTTCGAAATGGGCCCCTTATAGTTTCTTTTCTTCCATTTATATATATTTTTATATTTAATATAATCATGACTATGGATGTACATATTTTATTATGTATAATTATAGCCTCTATGGTTCCATAGTCTATTATGATTTTGTTTTTTGTGATGTCTTTGGAACTATCTGTCTCGGGTGTAACACAAATTTTAGCCATGGTCTCAGGTACTGTGTTAGCCAGTTCACAATATATCATGTATTATTCATGAGGTTCAACAGCACATTCATGTGCTTATTGGTTAGCACTCTGTATAAATTTGCATCTTTTATTGTGTCTATTTTGATTGTTTGCTCAACACTGAAGAAGGCATCAATTTGCCGAAACCGGTCTGTTTTTTTATTTACAATAAAAGTCTGATTATTGACTATCTGGTTTTGGGCTGCATATTCTACTGCTAAACCTTGCTGGCCATATTTGTTTCTTCATAGTTTGGTTGGGCCCTGTATCCCCCACGTGCATAGTATTTGGTTTGGACCGGTATCCTGTTTATGTCAGTGCCTTCATCACCCTTATACCATGTGCCACTATGGCAATGTGTGCAATATATTCTCTTGCTTATTCATGTCGGGACACGTGCGTCATGGGCAGGTGTTTGATCCTGGGTAGTAGGTTCTGCATGACCATCTAGGGCTGGACAGTCTCGTGCACCACTACTGCACATTCTACCTTGTGTCCAGATGTCTACAGGACTGGACATCGTGTCTTGATACCCATTCTAATGTTTACACAGGTTACTTATCCTATGAGGGATATCCAAAAATTTAACAAAACCTATAATAACAAGACCGATACTGAACATTCTTCTGGCGTTATGAAAATGTGCTGGGTGTTTTACATGCAAGGGATACATAGTTTGCAATCCTGAAACTGCCTAGGGTGACACTACCTACTACATATGCGTAGGGGTCACTATGTGTAGATGTGGCTGTGCCAAACTAGTAGGCCAAGTATGGCTGGATTTGGTGGACATTCAGGTATGGGGGTGGGTTGTGTGCTGTGGAGGGGATGCTATGTAGTCCATTATGCATCCAGGTGTGTTGCATTTGATAAGGCCAGTTCCATCAGGACCAATCTGTGGGTATGTGCTGGTGACATTTTTGTGCATTTGTATCGCACATTTTAATATTCATATGTTTATGGGATTGTGTTCTACAGTATGGCCTGTCTGGTTGTATTGCAGATGTATATACACGTTTTTGTGTTTCTTTCTGCTTCACCCGCTGCTCCCTCATACACCTCCAGTTCACCTATTCTGCATACGACAGTCTCGCCTTTGAGGATTATACCATTACCCATCCCCCCACACACATATTCCTGACACTCAGTCCATCACTGCTTTGGGTGATGGCCCATGACACAGTCAAGGTAACACATTGCATACCCTACATATGTCAGGTACCTGTATGGTTGTGTGGACTACCCTGCCATGTTTGACCTACCACATGCTATACCTCACACACATAGGTACATGCCTATACTTAACTTTCATGATATGGTTGGTATACCCGGGGAATACCCATTCAACTGTGACACATCCTGACATGTTCGGCTTGGACCACAGATGTGCAGATTTTGGCCGACTGTTCTAATCATTGGTAGGATGCCACCTTTTCCTATGTCCAGGATGGGATATATTCCGGACACATATCCGATTGTACTGGACAACACACACCCACAGTCAACGCTATGGATAATACTGTTCCTTTCAGCCTGCATGTTGCCTTACTGTTGTAGCAGTTTATATGCTCCTTCTGTTTCGTTTACTTGCTTATTCTATTTCCTGTCACATATGGTATGTTAAATAAGGACATAACTATTGTATGTGATTATTACATGTGTTGTAGGATAGAATTCGGTCATACGGTCGCTAGATATTTACATTTATCATGTTTTTTGTTATAGACACATCTGCCCAGCTGTGTACTCTCCCTCACAATATGGGTCAGCTGGTGACCCTGACCATTGAGCAGGTCATACCTATTGGTGGCGCGCTAACATATGATGCATTTCACTTCCACTTTGTATAACTATCTACACTGTGTTGGACTACAGGCACACTGTTTTCAATGTCATTTGTTCGAGGGATAGGGACCCGTTATTCCCTACCATGCATTTGTGTTTGCTTCTTCATTTTGTGTTCGCAGGAACTGTCTTGCATGCTTTGCATACGTTTCAGTATCCAAGGACACTGACAGATGTGATTACTATTGCTTGCGAATTGTTATATGCAAGCATTTTAGGTTGCACTTCGACAGCTGACATTTCCACTCCTCCATGCGGCACTTCGACACACCCTATGCACTCACACTCCTTTCCTATGCATGTGGCTGTGGCGGCAGCGTGCCTTCATTAATATGCATTTGGCGCTACTGCGCCATCTTCACGCCACACGGTCGGCGCAAACCTAATGCCGACCTTGCGCCGAGCTTCATGAATCCCGGGGATTTACAATTCTAAGTGTAACTTAAAAATAAAAACAGTCATTAAAAATAGATGGAAATAGATATAAAAAGCAATTTAAGTAAACCACAGCACTATTATTTTCCTATTAATGAACATTTTCTGTGTATTATGAAAATGAACGGATGCACTTGTAACTTAGCTGATCTAAGTTTTAAAACATTATTAATGTAAATATTTTAAAACACTATTATGGAAGTATTGTCATTTAATCCTGGAGGTAGGTCTGCATTTTATTTTAATTGCCCTGAAGTTCCCTGTATTCAATTACTGTTTCCCACTGTCCTCCCCATGGGCTTACAGGGAATTGCTCTAAAACAGCAAATTTAAAAGCTTTTTGATCAAGATGTAATTTCAAATGCTTATGCAGGGCATTATTCATATTATATATATATATATATATATATATATATATATATATATATATAGATATATATATATATATATATATATATATATATATATATATTAATATCGTAAAGATGCTTGTAAATCCTTTTAGCAAGGATTCTCTCAGTTTTGCTCACATAAAAAGCTTCACTTTTCCCATAAATAGCAATATAGATAACCCCTTAGTTGAACAATTACAATTCATAGGAAGACTAATGTCTTGACCTCTTATAACAATTACATTGCCTACAAACATATGTTCACATTGACTACAGTGTCCACATCTTTTCATGTTAAAAATCACAGCATTTCCTTAATACATGGAAATTGTTCTTTTTATTCTCAAAGCTGTTTTTAAGGTTTAGTCTCCTTTTAAAAAAATTGGGGACTGTCACCAACAATGTCACTAACCCCTGATCAAGCTTAAAAATACCCCAAATATTGCTAATAATCCTTTTAATATTAAAACAATCAGGAGAAATGTTAAAATCATTGGTGAACTAAAATGTCTTTCTTCATTCATTGATCACCCAGTGTATTAGGACCAGCATCATGGTCATGATCTTCACCTAATAATGATTTAAACCTACAATGCTTACGCTGTTAACATCACTTATTATTTCATTAATCAGCCTTTCAGGGTACTTTCTCTTTAAAAAAAAAATTACCTAAAACATTACATTCTTTCTCAAAATCACCATCAAAAATCATCCTTGCCAGTCTTACAAACTGCCCCTTAACAAACACGTTCTTCTTTGTTAAGGGGTGACAACTACCAACATGCAAATATGAATTTGAAAATGTAGATTTACTATATATATATATATATATATATATATATATATATATATATATATATATATATCGGACATAAACCTGCCAACTCTTTTGTTGATTAGTACATCTAAATAGTTAATATTATACAAGGAATGGTTTTAGGTAAATCTTAACACTTCACTAGACATATTAATATATTTAAAAAAAATTAAATCCGAGATATCAATAGTACATGTCCATAATATAAAGATGTCATCAAGGAACAGTATAGATAAATCCCTGCATTTCTGAAATTCTGAGTTAAAAATGCATTTGTGTTCACAAGATAACATAACTAAATTAGCATAAGTAGGAGAACATATATATTCTATTGCTACATCTTTATTCTGTTTAAACCACTCTATCACAACATAAATAAAATTGTTAATTAAGAACAGTTCCATTAAATTCACTGTAAAATGGATCTCAGTGTTCTTCTTTAGAAATTCAAATGTGGACACTACTTCTGAAAAGTATTCCAAGCCAGTATTATGAGGAATCACAGGAAAAAAAAGATCACATCAATAGTGACAAAAATACTATTGTCACTATAAAGCTTTTTCTTCAATTTACTCAGAAAATCCCAGGAATCTTTTAAAACATGGGAACATTTTTTCTATAAGGTTTTAATTTATGATGTAAGTGGCCAGGGAATAAGATTTACACCCTTGGGCAGCTACTATTGATCTAAGAGGGGAATCATTTAGATATTTATGAATCTTTAGTATTCAAAGAATTATTGGATCATATGTTTTTTCACATTCCAAAAGCCTAAATTCACTGGAGGTAATAAATTTCTGCAACACCAATTCTTCAAAAAATAAATCTGTATTTTTATACAATAAATCAATAGTATTTTGGGAGACAGGAATGCATCTTTCATTAACAAATAATATCTCAAACATTTTGCTAAAATAAAAATGGCATCCATTAACACAATCCCACCCCCTTTGTCAGGTTTCATAACCTGCACTATTTTGTCTGATGTAAGTTGTTCACAAATATTCTTTTCTTCCATAGTGAAATTATTCAATCTATATCGTGTCTTATTCCTACTGTTGAATAAATATCCTAATACATGTTTATTCCTAGTGTATAAATAAATATCCCTAATACATTTTTGCTCAAATAAGTAAACAAGTGGATGTGATAGGGGGTTATAAGTACTTTCCCTGTATATAATAAAGTCCTTGTAATTGGTTACTTTATTATTCATATTTAAAGCCAGATTCAGTTTCCTAGTAAAAAAGTCTTAACTCTGTTAGGCAATCAACCAAATCAAAACTGCCACATGGCACGACAGTTAAACATTTTTGGAAAAACTTAAAATGAATATTAGTGATGCTTATACTACTGTAGTTAAACATCTGTTGACCATCCTTTATGCAAATAATGTTGCTGTTATTAATATTATCACATTCATCATTTATTCCCTCCAAGGATGATTCCTGTAAAATTACCATTGGTGGCTATAAGACTTGTTGATGTTCATCCTTCCCACTCCCCTGTTGTATCTTGGTGGAGTAACCATTCTCCTCTGTTCCCTCTATTCCTGTAGAAAATACGTCACTGGTTCTTGCCTTGCCAAACAAGATGACCTCTGTAAAGTGAACTTTTAAAGGGTCATTTAAATTTAAGGTAATGTCATCATTTTTAGAGCCAACAATAATATCAGATACACACCTATCCTTATAAGTATTGTGGTCATTATTCCTAAAATCCCCTTTATATAAAGGGTACACATTATTGGATTCATAGTCTTGAGTATCTCTCAAAATCGATTTTTCCTTTTTAATTTTAATAGTTTCACAGTGTTTGTTAACCCTACAAAACACTGTTATAAAAATCAAAATAATACTCAAAAAAAGGTGAAGAACTAATGAATGGAGTAAGTACAACAATAAACCAAAAACCCAAACACACTGGACAAAAACCAGAAGGCACAAAGCACAGGCAGGAAACTCCTGAATATGTAGAAAACAGACTATTATCTACATATTCAAGAGTTTTCTGACTGTGCTTTGTGCTTTTTAATGTTTGTCTGGTGTGTTTTGTGACTCAGAAAAGGTCCTACTTAATAATACTATCCAATGCTTGTATTTCATAAAATAAGCTTTCTGATTTTATTGTCCTTAATAATAACAGTTATTAATTCCATCCCATGTCGATTAAGCATTGCAATTAGCTCCTTATGTAACACCGAACATTCAGTGATTTCACTAGGGAATTTAAAAGTTTTAATCCCTTCGGTACTCAGTTTGAATCGATGCAATGATTTAAATGTGCATTGTCTAACTGCAAACTTCTTAACTTAAGAAGTCTCTTCTCAAGTAACTTTATGTTACAAACTACATTTACTTGATAAATTAACTTCACTGTTGATATTTGTTCTTAGGTAAAATTCTTTATGCCACCAAACTAAAAAGTCAAAACCAACATTATTAACAAGTTCAGGCATCTTACCAACAGTATTCACATTATCTACCACTGTTTTGTCCATCTCAGTAAATCTCAAGCCACCTGCCACATTTTTGATGGTATTGCAGGCATTCCAAGATAAACTAGACTACCATAGGCCTGTCTTGGATTGGTTGTTGTGAATAAAATATTTTTCCAATGGGTCTTCATATGAAAAATCAACCCTGAAATAAAGATTATTATTGCAGCTAGATGCCAAAGAAACAGAATTGTGGATGTTCACTTCCTTTAGCTAATGTGTAACAACTAAACCCTTCACATTAGGTCTCCATCCAATCAGGAACATTGAGAAGTAACCAAATTAAAAGGAAGCTAATTTGCCTCATCAGAAGCAAATATCTCCAGTGAAGAATTCTGGATAGACATACCGTTTGCTGGCAAAATAGCTAATGAACCAAAAACACCAAAAGCCAGCAAGACAGAGAAACAAACAAGTAAAATTAGTAACAACTATGCTGTTTAGGTAAAACACCATAAAATATTCAGCAACACTAGACTGCTTATTCTTTTTTTTTATTAAACCACAATGAAACCTGGTCCAGCGCACCCATCCTGTATATTGCAGAACTTCATCAAAACCTATTTTATACACCAGCAAATTAAGTGATTTAATTGAATAATCATATAATTCAGCTAGCTTCCATTTAGTTAAAAAAAATATCAATTTGATTTAGGCCTTACAAATTAAACCATACAGCAAGATTAAAATTATAATACCATAGAAATAAAACCATTGTAAATTAGAAGAACCAGTGTAATAAATAAACATTTACAATTCTAAGTGTAAATAAAAATAAAAACAGTCATTAAAATAGATAAAAGGGCAGTTTAAATAAACCACAGCACTATTATTTTCATATTAATGAACCCTTTCCATGTATTATGAAAAAGAAAGGACACACTTATAATTTAGCTGATCTAAGTTTTAAAACACTATTATGCAAATATTGTCATTTAATCCTGGAGGTAGGTCTGCATTTAAATTTAATTGCCACTGAAGTTCCCTGTATTCAATTAATATTTCCCACTGTTCTCCTACAAGTTTACAGGGACTTGCTCTAAGCTAGGTGCTCTCAGTTTTACCCACATAGAAAGCTTCACATTTCCCACAAAAAGCAATGCAGACAACCCCCTTAGTTGATTAATTACAATTCTTAGGAAGACTAACGTATTGACCTCTTATAACAATTACATTACCTTTAAATATATCTTCACATTGACTACAGTGTCCACATTTTTTCATTTTAAAATTACATGTCCTTAACACATACTGGTATTTTTAAGTTACATTGGGAGTTAGTGACATCATTGGTGATTTTCCCCAGTTTGATTTTAAAGGAGTCAAAACTTTAAAGAACATACACAAATCCAAAGTTCCAAATAATCGAAAAAAAAAAACACACTTGTGGTGTGGTTTTCTTTTTGGACAAAACTTTAAAAACAGCTTTGAGAACAAGAAAACCAATTCCCTTGTATTGCTATTGTGATGTGGACACTGTAGCCACTGTGAATATATATTTGCAGGTAATGTAATTTGTATTTGTGGGAGCTGTGAAGCTTTATATGTGGGTAATACTGAGAGAATCCTTGCAAAAAGGATTTACAAGCATTTCTATAGTATTAAAAATATAATATGAATAATTTCCTGTATAAGCATTTGAAGTTACATCCAGATCACAAAGGTTTTACATGTGCTGTTTTTAGAACAAGTCCTTGTAAACTCATGGAGAGATCCATGGGAAACACTAATAGAATACAATGAACTTCAGTGGCAATTAACTTTGGAACTCAGTCCCTCAACACATCCTAAATGCTGCCAACCTACAACAATTCAAAGCTCTGCTCAAAGACTACCTCACTAACAACTGGCTGTGCTACTGCACCAAGCCAGGCTGATACCAAATAAGCCCACATCAAATTTCATCCCCTAAATTTAAAGTCTCCATGTATACCCCACTCCCACTTGTTAACACCACCTATCAGCTATCTACAATAAGAGTATAATTTGATCATTTCTTTTTTTTTGTAAGGGTACACATATGTAAACATATTAAAGTATATCCAAATGATCAACTAAAGAAGGACCCCTGAACTCAAAAAAAAAAAAAAAAAAAAAATATATATATATATATATATATATATATATATATATATATATATATATATATATATAACTTTACTATATTGTAATATCTTTCTCCTTTTGTATATTATACTTTCTTTATTGTCTCTAGATATTTCTGTTAAATTCTATGTAAAACCGACACTGTACCTGTGAATGTTGTTCTTGTTTTATTGGAGCTTTTCTCCCCGAGCCTCAGCTGAAAATGGGCTCGCACCCAGATGGACAATCCCGGTCAATAAATGTAAAATAAATAAATAAAATAAATTAAAATTAAATACAGACCTACCTCCAGGATTAAATGACAATATTTCCATTAATAGTGTTTCAAAACTTAGATCAGCTAACTTATAAGTGTGTTGTTCTCTTACAATGCTTTTATTACGATGGTATTATAATTGTAATGTTGAAGTCCTGTAATAAAGAGGATGAAAGCCCTTGACCTGGTTTGATGTGGTTTAATAAAGAAAGAATAATCAGTCCAGTGTTACTGAATATTTTCTGGTGTTTTACCTAATCAGCAGAGTTATTGCTGGTTTTAAATGTTTATAATATACATAATTCTGAACTTTATAAATGTACATATGTTTTACAACATCTAACAATGTAATTACACACAGCCACTGTCCTCATGCTTTACTGACACCTATAGCACATAGGCCACAGATAACTACACACTTGATAGTTTTCTGTTATAGTACCACATTAACACCTACTGTACCATTATACATTGAAATAAAAATACAATATAACTTTATTATATAATTTCTTCTAAGAAATTATACTGACATGTTTATTTAAGCTAAAAAGTAATGCCTGTTCTACTGCTTACACGTGTTTTCAGTTATGTGTTGGTAGCTGTTATTTCTTTACATTAAAATGTCCAGTAATTGTTTTCAGTTTCTGTATTCATCCGTTCTCCACAGGGCTTATAACAAACACCTGTAGTACCCGCTTTCTAAAATAAAATGCTTGGTGAATGCTATCTTCGCCTGTAAAGCAACTGGTCAACATGTTTAAATGTTGGCATGCTGTGGGTTCCAATCCACATAGGGGAAACATATATATGTACCTGCCATCTAGGTTAAATTCATGCATAGCATTTTTTGGAGGAACCATATTCTAGTACTTGACATTAATGTTTATGTTGTGCATGGTTATGACTTAGTGAGTTAGTCTTCAAATTCCTACAAATATGGCTGTAATCTGCAATGCTCTGATAACATCAGCTTCCTAACAACATGGTTTGTAGAGCAGTACCTGTTTGTTTAGGAGTAACATTTGTTGACTGTTAGCTCAGCCTTCAAAGTAACCAGACAATATGTCTAAATGTTGGCATGCTGTGGGTTCCAATCCACATAGGTGAAACAGATATGCACCTTCTATCTTGATTAAAATCACGATTAGCATTTTTGGGGGAACCATATTCCATTTCTTGATATTAATGTTTATTTTATGAATATGGCCATAATCTGCAATGTTCTGACATCAGCTTTCTAACAACAGGGCTTTTAAAGCAGAACCTGTTTGTTTAGGAATGCTGACTCTTAGCTCAGATTGTAAGGAAACAAGCTAGCATGTCTACATTTTGGTGTGCAGTGTGCTCATACACAGAGAGGGGACATATACAAGTATATCTGAAAGGGTCTACTTCACATGATTGAAATGTCAGTAGACAGACTTTTACAAGACCAAGACCACAAAACTGAAAACTCACAAACCTGGCACCTGAAATACCAGGCATACACAAAACTGACACAACAAAATTCAGAGTTACCTCCCAATCAACAAAATTAAGATAATTAAAAACTAACACCTTACCATCAGTATACTATCATCTTCCAACCCACACTATGTACTTGACCTTAACTACATCCCACACACCAACCAATACCCGCATACCCAAAGAAACTCCCACTGAATACTCATGATGGTATCTATAGCACCAACATGAATATTCATTGCAAATTCTTAAATTCAATAACTACAACTATTTAATTTCAGCTTTAAATATACCGACTCCAAGATCACAGTACAGTGTGGAAATGAGTGGATTTCCTGTTCCGCTCAGCTTTGTCCATCAGCATTTCAAATGTTCAGTCTTCTGAACATCAGAATTGTGAAGTTTCACTCATGTGAAACTTTGCTTTTTGTTCTCAGTCTTATGAAAGTCGGCCTACTGACATTTCAATCATGTCGAGTAGACCCATCTGAAACAGTTATCATTCCTTAATATACCTATAGCATTTACTTAGAGAAGCATATTCCACTCATTGATATTATGTTATAGTTTGAGCATGGTTGTGAATGACTCATTTATTTATTCATTGAATTCCTGCTACCATATCTGTAATCTAGTATTTTCTATTAGCATCAGCTATTTAGGAGCAGAGGCAGTAAAGCTTGTTAAATACTGTTATTTGTCTGAAGAATTATTTGTTTAATATTGCATACTTTGTAAAAGTGCTATGAAGGTATGTTTTCTCATGAACTATTAAAGCAAATTTGGGAACAACATCATCCTCAAGTTTTGAGGGAGTGGAATGGGCTGACTGACAGATGAAATCCAGAACAGGAAAGATGTATGTATTTTCCTAGTGATGTGGTTTTGCAATGAATATTATGGTCCTCACACATACCTTACTGTGTCCTTTATGTACTGTATTGTTCTGTTCATAAAAGCTATATGCTACAATTCACCATGCTACAATTCACCATCAGACTGAATAAGGAATAGATAGTCTTCATTACTGTTAATGTTTCTGAACATAGTGTTGATATGAATGTAATTTCAAAACAGTTCAGCTACATAAACAACATATGTTCATACTTAGAAAACCTAAGCCAAGATCCTTATTAGCAAACTATCCCACATCCAGATGATGTTATTAAAATAAGTTTTTTCACTGCATTCAAAATATGCCTTTTTTCACCCAAGATGTTTTAGCTGGGCAGGTAACTTTTAAGGTTAGTGTTTGTATGTAGATTGTGGTTGCAGGTTTGAATCTCATGTTCTCTAATCTGTGTTCAAATACATTAACACCTAAATGGAAACATGGCAACCATTTTATGATTCTCCAATGTTCTTCGGAAATAAATGTCTAGACAAAGTGCAGAAAAACATATGTCAGTGTTATTTGGGGAATACATTATTCATACATTCTCTTTTCTGATTTCAGGTGAGGAGGATCACAGCAGAATCAGAGCCACATGCACTGAGCAGATGCACAGACTTGACGAACAACAGCCAGAGAGTGGTATGTTGATTATATTCTTGGTTTATGAATGGAAATGCATCTTCCCTTATTTAGAGGTCTGTATTTTTCATAATGACATGTATATTGACTAGAATGCAGGAATACACATCATGCATCAATAATGTAAAATAAATCACAAGATAACCGTGCTTACAACTGCAATTAAGATCCAAAATTTGTTGATTTCTTTATGTAGCATTACACTATTGATTCAAAATATAAGCCCTGGGATTCAATAAAGTCTGTGTAGGATTTACATGAAGCCTACATGGAATTTATTTGTTTGCACAGCATTGCACTTTCCCCAGCAGTACTCAATGAATATTCATGCTCTGCATCACCTGCAAATGTAAACAAGCAGGGTTTTGTGGCTAGCAACACAGATAGTGAACTTATTTACAACAGAGCAAACTGGACCAAAATAATCACCATGGTTTATCATATATTAATGTATATGTTCCAAGCACAGGACAGGACAGTGTATATGTACAGCAAAGTAAACTGGGCTAGTGGGATTGTGAGCAAAACCACAATGATCACCAAGGCTTATCATATATTATTATAGTGCTGAGTATTGTGGAATCCCATTCCAGACAGTCTGTACAACTTGTGTCAATGATCTGTATGGGTACATGGACTGCCATTTATAAGAAACAGCCATGGGAAGTGTGCTTATTGAATAGGGATACACTGATAAAGTTTAGGGTTGAACACCAGGAAGGAGTACAGGTGAAACATTGTAATGTACTGCAGAAGTTGGCATGTAAAAGGATGACAGTTGCAGCAGGAACACTAATCACATCTTAACATGGCACAGTGCAGACTGCATAGTAACAAATGTATATGATGTGGCTGTCACACAAGGTGACATAACAGGGGAGAAGATGTTTCTGTGATATAAACATCCAGACATGAGCAATGGACAGGACATTTATTGGGGATGTTAAATACAGTTGTGGTTGGGTGCATATTATGAAGCTGTGCAAACTGATTTTCCTGAGTATGGCTGTATTGTCAGCAGAGACAGGGTCATGGCCAACAGTAACACCAGCATGCACAATCATATCAGCAATCTATGTGTGTAATCAAGAACACTCTCCTGACACAAACAAATGCTGGAGGTATGAGGAGACAAGCTTGACGTTATGATCATGACAGGCTAGTTGACTGGTGTGCATGGCATCTATCTCTCTCTCTCTCTCTATATATATATATATATTATATATATATATATATATATATATATATATATATATATATATATATATATATATGGAACCCAGACACTTGCGTGAATTTAACTTTCACCGAAAGTCAAATTCACGTGCACACAAACCCGAAATTGCTGTTCATCAAAGCAGCAATATCGGGTATGTGTGAGTGGAGTGCCAGTCCCACTGCAGTGCGAGTAAGGGAATATTCCTTTACTCCACTGTAGTGCGACCTTAGAGTGAGAATATTTAAGTAGGGGGTGTGGGAGGGTGCAGGGGAGCTTTGCCCCCTGCAAAAACATTTAATTAGTGGTTTTGTTTTTTTTTTTTCACAGTTTAACGGAAGTGCTTTTTTGATTAAAGTGCTTTTGTTAAACTGTGATCGGTATATATGGATTCGGACACTTGCTTTTTCGAGCAAGTGTCCTAGATCCATATATATATATATATATATATATATATATATATATATATATATATATATATATATACATTTATATCACATAATCCACACTGTCATGAATTTAACCCATGCCATTAATGTTGTTAAAAAGTTATGTATGTCATGAGTGCATCACCGAAACAGATATCACACATGCATATGGCATTACTCATTGATGGGTTTCCATGTCATCAGACAGTAAAGTTTAAGCAACAAAACTAATACCTAGGTATGCACAAATGGATGTGTGACAGCTCACAGTCACTAAGGTGATATACTTCAATTATGCATCACTGGAAGATGTGTAAGGAGGGACATAAGGAAGGGTACATTGTACTCAGGTGTTGATGTGGTGAAGGCTGTGAACCATGAAGGTATTATGGCCTTTCATGTGGATGTCCTGCACATACTCAGTAGCTATGTTACATACAAGGCAGTACTCAGCAGCACTGTGGACACATGCTGGTGAACATTCGGCATACCATATAACCCAGGACACAGGCCACATAACAACTGGTCTGCTAAGAGGGTGTGATGTCTACATGATCCTTGGTTTTTGCATTTATTTTATTTTTATTTTTATTTTACATTTGTTGACCGGGCTAGTCTGGCTGGATACATGTCCATTTTCAGCAGAGGCCCGAGGAGAAAAGCTCCACTATATACTGGTACATTACATAAAAAACATTACTATAAGATACAACTTATAAGGATTAATGAACTAATTGAATGTAGGATATTAACAATACAGAAGCATTTTTACAGAAATGTACAGTTCTTAAATTACATCATTTTTACAGAATATGTATAATACTTAAAATACTAAATACTGAGTAGAATTCCTAATCCCATGTTATTAGGAAAAGCAGGAGTAGTAATTTTGAAAAGAAAGAAAGAAAGAGGTAGCATATACAAAGGTCTATACTATATAGTATTGACAGTTATGATAATACATTTGTGCCAGGGCACCAGTTCTAAGAAATAGAATTGCACAGCAGGGAGCAAAGTGTAGGTTTAAGTGAGAGGGTAGATGACAGGATCCAGAGGTGTATTGAGTAAAGAGAAAAGATGTTATAGGAAAAGTAATATCTAAGTGGATATAAGGTGAGCTACAGAGGAGGAGTGATACAAGTAGTAGAGACAAGTAGAGAAAGTAATGGAGGGAGTTGTAAAGAGAGCTGGGCACTAAAGTCAGTCAGGATTAGAACAAGGGCATAGCCAGTTGGATTTGAAATGGTACCTTAGTTGTTTCTTGAAAAGTTTTGATGAGCCTAGGGAGGTCAGTTCTATGGGAAGTTTATTCCAGTAAGAGCCAACAACATTTGTAAATAAGGAGTCGCCAGCTTTATTGTGTGATTTGAGAGTAGTGACTAGTAGTTTGTTTGCTGAGCGGAGGGAAGTAAGATTCTTGTAGGGGGTGACAAGGTTATTAAGTATTGGTGTATTATTAGGGTAATGGAGAATTTTATAGGTGATAACTAACTGGTGGAGGAGAATTAGATTTTGAAGTTCAAGCCAGCCGAGTTTTTTGAGATTATCACAATGATGGGTACGAAATGGGGAACCTGTGGCAAATCTGGCAATGTTATGGTAGGTTGTGGCAAGTTTCTGAAGGTTTGATTTTGAAAGGTTGGTAAAGGATGGGGAGGCATACAGTAATGTAGAGATGAGATGAGTTTGGGCTAGAGACAGCCTGCTAGTTGATGTAAGAAAGGGCTTAAGTCTATAGAGGGCACCTATCTTTTTATTTACAGCTTTGATGGTTAGGTCGATGTGGGAATCAAAGTTCAGTTGATTATCTATTGTAAAACCTAGCAGTTTAGTTGAAAAGTCAGGTGTAATGATAGTGCCATTATCAGAAACAATAGAGAAGGAGAAGGGGGTAGACTTAAGGGTAGGTGAGAAAAGTAATAATTTGTTTTTTTTGGGATTGAGGAGGAGACAGATATGTTGGAACCATTTTTCTGCTGCTGTAAAGACTTTTTGGGTGGAAGAATGGAGTTCAGCTGGAGATCCAGCAGAGCAGATGAGAGTTGAATCGTCTGCATACTGAATACATGTGGATGTTGGGAGTGAAATAGATAGGTTATTGATAAATATGGAGAAAAGAAGGGGACCTAGGATGAATCCTTGAGGGACACCGATAGTGACTGGGAGCTGAGAAGATAGATGGCTGGCCCAAAGCACAGCTTGTTTTCTATCCTTCAAGTAAGAGTCAAACCAGTGCAATGTCATAGAGTCAAGTGATAGAGATTTCAAAGTGTGTAGCAGAAGTTGATGGTTCACCATATCAAAGGCTTTAGACAGGTCGAGAAATAAAGCAGAGGAGAAAAGGTTGTTATTGCGATTTTTGTTGATATTGTCTGTGAAGGAGAGAAGAGCAGTAGAAGTGCTATGGAAAGGTCTAAAGCCATGTTGGGAGTCTGCTAGTAGGCTATTATGTAAGAGATGATTTAAAAGTTGTTGGTGTATACAACGTTCCATAATTTTAGATAGAGGCGATAGAAGGGCTATGGGATGGAAATTCGTAAGCTCATTAGTGTTTCCTCCTTTATGCAGAGGAATGATGTGGGAGACCTTCCAGAGGGAAGGAATAGTAGATTCAATTATTGTTCTATTAATTAAGATGGAGACTGGGTATGCTAGTTCTGCTGCTGCTAGTTGTAGATATTCTGCTGGTAGTTGGTCGGCTGATGGAGTGCATGGTTTAAGCTTTGAGAGTAATTTACGTATGTAGGTAGTGGAGACTGTCTTAAATTTTAGTGTGGGGGTATTTATTTGAGGAGAGGTATTTTGAGGAGAAGTAGGGGAGCCATGGTGTTTGCTAGTGAGGTGACTGTTTCAGAGAAGAAGTTGTTGAATGTATTGGCAATTATGTTGGGAGGGGTTTGAGCTAGGTTAGTTGGAGTAGGTGTTTTGGTATTCCCTGGATGGAGCAGTTTGTTGATTCCTGACCAGAATTTTTTAGGACTAAGATTTTGATTTTGCTGATATTGAAGGTACTATTTTTTTTTATCAAGATAGGTGAGTTTTTTTGTGGTATTTCTAAGTTGTTTGAAGTTTTGATGGTCAGTTTGTTTTTTTGTAGTTCTCCATTTTGACCATAGTTTGTTCCTTAATAGCATGGTTTGCTTGGTTTCTTTAGAAAGCCAAGGGGCTGCTTTGGATCCTATTCTAATTAAGCGAGAGGGCGTGATGGTCAAGGATATGGAGAAATGTGTTGTTGAATAGGGTAACAGCTTCATCTAGGGGGAGGTATTTTAGAGCTGACCAGTTGTATTCTTTGAGTTCATTACGGAAAGAAGGAAGGTTAAAGTTTTTTTTGCTACGTATAGTATGATAGCTAGCCTGTTTGAGATTATTTTTTTGTTTAGTGATGTAGGTGAGGAGATGGTCGCTGATTTTGTCTGGGAGTGTTCCTGTTTTATATAAGAGGTGATTATTGTTGACTAATATCCAGTCCAGGATGACTTGTTTATTGGTAGTTTTGTTAATTCTAGTTGGGGAGTTTATGGTTTGTTGAAAATTGAAGAGGTTGAGGTGATAGATGGGTTTTGGTGTTATGCAGGAGTTCCAATCAATATTAAAGTCTCCTAGTATTATGGTTTCCTGAGGAAAGTTACAGGAGAGCCAGCTAAGAATGTTTTCAAGTGTATTTAAGTTGTTGCCAGGGGGGATATAGGAACATATTATATAGATGGCTTTGCTTTTATTTATTTGGAATTTGCTGCAGAGTATTTCAGCATTTGCAGGTAAGGGAGGCAGGGAGTGGATTGAGGACACCTGCAGTTCAGATTTATAGAGTAAGGCAACTCCTCCACCCTTTTTGTTTAGACGATCCTGCCTTAAAATGTTATATCCAGGTGGGGTAATTTCATTGTCTTTGGTCCCTGGTTTAAGCCAGGTTTCAGTAAGACAGAGGATATCAAATGCATAGAGGTCAATTAAAGCATGCAGTTGTGTGATTTTGTTGTTAATGCTTCGAATGTTTAGGTGTGCTATTGTATGTGAGTTAGGAGAGAAAGGTGTACTAAAGAGGTTAGTAGTGAGGGAGTGGTTGAGGGGATTATCAGGCCCAGGGTTGGGATGAATGTCCCCGTGTAACAGTAGGAGTGTTAGTGGGAGTGGACATGCTTTAGAGTTTTTAAGGGGTATAATTAGGTAGAACTTTTTTGTTGTGAGATACCTGTTATGGAGTATTCTGTGATAGTGAGGGGTAAGGAAAGGACAGGTAGACAGGAGGTTAATAAAGGTTTGTTCAGATTTAGGTGGGACAGCGGTAGTGTGTTTAGATAAATTAGGAGATCTGTTGAGAGTGAGATACTCGTAGGAAGTGAGGGTGTAGTAGAAAAGAAGGATGTTAAGGAGTAGCAGTGAGAAAGGTAGTTTAAGAGTGAAAGGCATATTAAGTTTGTTGAGCTTAACAAGGTTGGAACTTAGTTGAAATTAGGATGGTAGGGGATGGGTGTGGCTGTAATAAGGAGTAGAGAGTTAGTAGGTAAGAATGAGGCTGGAAATGTGATTGGAGGTGAGAATATTGGAAGAGTGGCTAGGCGGGTATAAGTCTAGGGTCACTGGGGGTGGGTGGGAATTGGGGGTAGGGTAGGGGAGCGGAGTGAGCCCGTAGGGCGAACGGAGCGGGAAGAGCCCAGAGAAGGAGAAAAAGTGGTGGAAAACCAATCAGTAGAGAGAGAGAGAGAGCAGAAGGTAAGTTTGCTGAGATGTGTGGTAGGTTGAGAGATTGTCAGAGAAGTAGAGTTGTGGGGATGGAGATGGAAGAATGACAGTAGGAGAAGATAGTAGGTTGTGAGAAGGGATTGAGATGGGTGTTTGCTGAGTGGAAGACAATACTGTGGAAAGGTAGTCCAGTGAGAGATAGTAGGGGAGAGGGCAGCAGAAGAGGAGCAATGGAACTAGGTAGGTGAGATGAGGAGGAGAGTGGCAGGAGAAGCAGGGACAGTAGGGAGGTAGAGGAGCACCACCTAGTGGGCAGTTAGTTAGAAGCAACACAGTCTTAATATCCAGTAAGGGGGAGGCAGCTTATTGTGAGACAGTAAAAGTGTAGAAATAGATAGGGAGGGTTGGTCAAAAGACACCAAAAGGGTTGGATAGGGGGAGTTTTGGCTGCAGGCTAACCTGGCAAGGAGGCACACTGTGACCTACTAGTAGGTATCTACTACCTGAAAGTTCTACAAGGTTGGGAATAACACATACTTCCAAGACAAGTTCCTTGCTGGGAGAAGAAGGGAGTTTAAATTGTTTTAAGAATGTCCTTGGTTGAGGTTTCTTTAGTGTGGCCTTCCAGTAGGGGGCAATTCAGTAGGGTAAAGCAGGATGGGCTGGATCACAAGCTGGAAAATGCAAAGGAGAGAGAGATAAAAACAAATTATGTGACTGAGTGAAATGTTATGTAGCAGGCAGACAACAGTCAAGTGTGCACAAGCATACAGTAATAACAGTACTAGATATTTTCTAAGTAGAAAGCAGAGATGAAAGAATGTTAGATTGTATCAAAATATGATAAACTCTATCAGATTCCAGGTATAACTACATAGAATTTCACTAGTTATATCACAGGTTAGCAATTAATGAATAGGATAATGCAGCAATAGTGAGCATAAGGCAAAAAACTCTACCAAGTTCAAATGCATCTCAAAAACAGGTTTTCACACAGTTAACATCGAAATATCACTTTATAAGGTTGCACAGGTTTGCTAAATAATGAAATTAGATAAATCAGCAAAGAGGACTTAGGTTAGGAGTCTATCAACATATAAAACAGGAGTTGGGAAAATAAAAAGCCCCACAGAGCAGTTTACAGGGACAGCGAGCAAAGCCTAAGTAGTTGAGCAGTAATCAATACATTCTATTAGGTTACAGTAACATTGAAATTACATCTAGCATCAGCTCAGTTTAATGAGTTAGACTTGTAAATAAAATTTGTCACTGTTTAAGTATCAGCTGTGTGTATTGCACTATCATAAACTTTGTTTAAATGCTAGGTAATAGGAACAGTGGAGTGCAGACTATTGTCGTTAAAGTTAAACAAACACAACAAATGGAACAAAGATATATAGCTGTTAAGGTAACACACTAGAAATAAAATGAAGTAAGGGAGCAAGCTCCTAACAGCTGAAAGAAAGGCTCCACTAGCAGAGCGCTATGAATTCAGCGTCTGCAGCCGGTGTGCAATAGTGGCCGAACGACAAATAATACACTTAGCAATAATACAACCAAATAAATGAAAGTAAGAAAAAAAACAAGCTCCCAATGGCTAAATATAGGCTCCGTAATGCTATCGCTCTATACAATCAGTGTCTGTAGCCAGTGAGCGAGATTATCCGAATGCCCAACTAAAAACAAAATTCACAATAACATGTAACTCACAATGAAGGTAGGAAAAAAGCTCCCAAAGGCTAAATATAGGTTCCGCAATGCTAGCGTTCTATACAATTAGCGTCTGTAGCCAGTGAGCAAGATTATCCAAATGACAAATAGCATCATTCTCAATAACATGACAACATAAAAATGAAAGTAAGAAAAAACAAGCTTCAACGGCTGAGTATAGACTCCGCAAGCAGAGCGCTCTATGTTATCAGCGTCTGCAGCCGGTGAGCAAGATTAGCCAAACGAAAGTAAAATAAGAAAACAGCTGTGAGATAGTCACCATGTGCAAACGCTAAGCTGAGATAGGCGTTTCTAGCTGGTGAGCAAAATATACGCGCTTCACATTAACAAAAGCAAAAAGGTGAACAGACAACATTACATTCTGCTGTTAGACTGTATTCCAGCATAAATAAATACACTTACCGTAGGATACAGCGAAACGCTAAGAGCCAGGGAATGCACAGCAGCCAGTGGGGGGATTAATAGAATAAAGATGGCACCTCCTTGAATGAGGTAGCTATATAGAGTGGGGGGCGGAAGTTAGGCAAGAGGGGAAGGGGTGAGAGGATAGAAAAGGAAGGAGAGTAAATACCGAGTCCAGCTGCAGAGTAGTGGCTGAGAGTAAAAATGCTACAAGAGAGCATTTCTCCAGAGTTCTGGAGGAAAAAGGTAGCAGAATGTAGTGAGAGTAGAGTTAGGAAACTAGGATCAGAAGAGGGAAATAGTATGTTAAGAGGAAGGGATAGGTGGGAGGTGAGAGACAAGAGCCCAGAGAAGGAGAAAAAGTGGTGGAAAACCAATCAGTAGAGAGAGAGAGAGAGAGCAGAAGGTAAGTTTGCTGAGATGTGTGGTAGGTTGAGAGATTGTCAGAGAAGTAGAGTTGTGGGTATGGAGATGGAAGAATGACAGTAGGAGAAGATAGTAGGTTGTGAGAAGGGATTGAGATGGGTGTTTGCTGAGTGGAAGACAATACTGTGGAAAGGTAGTCCAGTGAGAGATAGTAGGGGAGAGGGCAGCAGAAGAGGAGCAATGGAACTAGGTAGGTGAGATGAGGAGGAGAGTGGCAGGAGAAGCAGGGACAGTAGGGAGGTAGAGGAGCGCCACCTAGTGGGCAGTTAGTTAGAAGCAACACAGTCTTAATATCCAGTAAGGGGGAGGCAGCTTATTGTGAGACAGTAAAAGTGTAGAAATAGATAGGGAGGGTTGGTCAAAAGACACCAAAAGGGGTGGATAGGGGGAGTTTTGGCTGCAGGCTAACCTGGCAAGGAGGCACACTGTGACCTACTAGTAGGTATCTACTACCTGAAAGTTCTACAAGGTTGGGAATAACACATACTTCCAAGACAAGTTCCTTGCTGGGAGAAGAAGGGAGTTTAAATTGTTTTAAGAATGTCCTTGGTTGAGGTTTCTTTAGTGTGGCCTTCCAGTAGGGAGCAATTCAGTAGGGTAAAGCAGGATGGGCTGGATCACAAGTTCCAAGACAAGTTCCTTGCTGGGAGAAGAAGGGAGTTTAAATTGTTTTAAGAATGTCCTTGGTTGAGGTTTCTTTAGTGTGGCCTTCCAGTAGGGAGCAATTCAGTAGGGTAAAGCAGGATGGGCTGGATCACAAGTTCCAAAACAAGTTCCTTGCTGGAAGAAGAAGGGAGTTTAAATTGTTTTAAGAATGTCCTTGGTTGAGGTTTCTTTAGTGTGGCCTTCCAGTAGGGAGCAATTCAGTAGGGTAAAGCAGGATGGGCTGGATCACAAGTTCCAAGACAAGTTCCTTGCTGGGAGAAGAAGGGAGTTTAAATTGTTTTAAGAATGTCCTTGGTTGAGGTTTCTTTAGTGTGGCCTTCCAGTAGGGAGCAATTCAGTAGGGTAAAGCAGGATGGGTTGGATCACAAGCGTAGGATACAGTGAAACGCTAAGAGCCAGGGAATGCACAGCAGCCAGTGGGGGGATTAGTAGAATAAAGATGTTTGTTTGCATAATGGAACAAATCCCCACATGTTATTTTTTTTTCATCTCATGCATTGTCGTGGCTGAGGCAGCTGTCACTGGTGTGTGTGATGCTGTCTGTATTATACTAGTATCACAGTTGGAGTCAACGATTTTCCACAATCTGTAGTCCTGCAGACAGCTGATGGGACACATGATTTGTATGTAATTCTTGATGTCTGTTATGTAAATCATGGACAGAAAAGGGTCCAGCAGACAGCCCTGATGTACAGTCTTGATCACTGGACATGAGATATAGGTCACTTCACACATTTCCACATATTTCAATGCCCTGTATGTGATACAGTGTCCTACCAAGTTGGTGATATAGGTGTTGATGGCCACATCTGACAGTTTAAAGTGAATACCTCAGGGTGCAGTCATGTCAACTGCCTTATCCTTGTCAAGTTCTACAGGATGATAGAGTTCATATCCTGCATGCTGTACATTAGCTCTTTGAGGACATCTGACAAATGTAACATATATACATTTAGCATTGACAATGCACAGATGTCTGTTGCACACAGCTGGGATATTACTAGTGTCCATATAGAAAAGGTCCGTGATGACATGTTGGATTAATTCACAAATCAGGAGAGTCAGGATGTATCTATACATGCATGCATTAGGTGCTGTTCTCAGCCTATTTGGATGGATATGTGTTGATGTACACCCTTCTACAGGAACATAGCCCATCTAGGGGGTGTATTGAAATGTGTATCAGAAGTAGGCATATGTTCTGAGGCAGGCTATAGGTAATCTGTGACAGCCCATTGATTCTGAGTGATAGGCTTGCATGAAGGTAAGACAATGCATACTGCATATCTTTATCTGTCCTAAGGTTTGGAGACAATCCCCCACGCAGGTATCATTGACACACTCTACAAGCTAGGGTTTCACAGTTACATCACTAGATGGTTAACCAATGTCCTTACCAAAAGACCACATACTGTGAATGTTGGCGACTCAACCTCTACCATAAGCACTCTCACGATTGGTGTACACCAAGGATATGTACTGAGCCCTATACTATTTGGAATTTGGACAGTCCAAGATACAGAATATGGTCTATGGCTTACCAAGTTTGATCATTCATGCTTACTGGTTGCAATCAGTGAGTCCACAATGATGTTAAAATACTACAAGAAGGGCTAACACTCACAAATTATTGGTGCCAAAGCCACATGATCTACTAATAATTACAGAATGTGCCAGGATTTGAGCTTTATGAAAAGTGGAATTTCCTGCAAAGTACACCTTTGACAACACTTCCCACTATGCTGAAACCAATGGTGCAAGATCTGTGAACACACGTAGATAGCAATATGAACTTCAACCAAGTGGCCACAGTGATATGGAAAGACTATGTTGTGCAACTCATAAGTCAGGCCATTGTATCCAGATATGAGTATGATATAACAGCTCTGTACTCAAGCCTCATCAGAACACTGTTAGAGTGTAATGTTTCCTTTTGCATGTACCTCACCTGACACCTGCAGCAGCTGACAGATCATGGGGGTTTCACACCAAGTAAATACTGGTCCTACAAGCCATGATGTATGTGGATAGACTGAAAACCCTGTTCCTGAAATCTGTATCAGAAAGGACGAGGTGACTTCTGCCTGGCTACAGGTCATCTCTGACCATGCCCAGATGGGTATACAGCACATCCGCAAATCAGCAGTGTGGTGAGAGGAAGATGGTAATAGCAATGTCCCATATGCTGTTGTAAAATGTTCTCTGTAATGTCAAGTAAGTGCTCATACACACACACACACACACACACACACACACACACACACACACACACACACACACACGCCAGTTAACTGTAGTGAGAATAGATCACTTACATAAGTACATACATAGACTACAGAACTCAGTACTTTAGACAAGTGGCATGCCACAAGTCTGACATTTACAAGGTTTCAGGACAACTTATAATGGATGACATCAACAGGGAGGCCTGCACGAAATCAATGTGTAGGCAAGTGCAAGTATTAAAATACGGTCAATCCATGGGATTGGAGCACTACCTGCAGGATATACACTGCTGCTCTTCTGGCTAGACACACACACACACACACACACACACACACACACACACACACACACACACACACACACACACACACACACACACACACACACACACACACATTTGACACAGTTTAAATATAACTCCTACCTAAGTACACAGACTACAGAACTAGTTACTTTACACTAGCACCATGGCACAAGTCTGACTTTTATAAGGCAGCTGGACAACTTATACTGGATGACATCATCAGGGCATGTTGAAGATAATATGTTGGGAAGCCTGCATTGGTTCATAGTTTCATAGATTCATAGGGGGTTACTAGGCTAATGGCTCTATGGTATGTACAAGTTTAAGATTCCTGGGGCAAGTTTCTCTTGTCCCATTTGATTTGCCAATGTCCAGAATTTCCTGTTGGGTAAGGTCGGAAAATGCTGTGTAGGCCAGTCATAGGTCACCTCTCAGCAGCCTGCATGATACTGAGTACAGTGACAGGTCATTCAGTCTTGCAATGTATGTCATGCTTTGGAGGTCCTAGATTCTCCCAGTCACAAACCTGTGAGTTTTCCGGAGTTGCTGCAGGTGTATGATGAGGTGCAGATAGAAGGGAGTATTGAACTCAATTAGTGGTCTGATAAGTACACCAGACATATGACCTCCCTGGCCTTGGATGTGATGCCTTTAGTTGTGATGGATTCAGTGAAGAATGTGTGTCTCACCACTATGGACACATACTGACTGAAGTGCAAGTTGCTATCAAAATGTGTTCCCAAGTCTGACAACACTGTATTTGAGCTTACAGTGGTACTATGTATATCATAATTAGTGGGGTGCTTCATTATTAAAGGAGAAAATTAGGCATGTTTTTGCTTTAAGTTTCAGTTCATGAGTTTGGCATAATCATTGTCCTTGTCAGCACTTTCTGTAATATGTTAACATCGTTGAGGGACTCAATATGAGTGTGCCCAGTTGACAGTCATGTGCAAACCTGGTAAGTCACAGGCCATCTACCTTTGCTTGGACTTCAGAGAATTAGTTTCCAAACAGCTGAGGACCCATCACAGATCCTTGTGGTATTCCACTGGTATGTGGTGTACTGGTGGAGGTGCACTGCCAACTTTGACAGTGTGCAATCTGTTGGTGAACCCGTTGGCTAGCATCTAATAATGTATAGTTTAGTCCCCAGATGGGACAGTTTCTCTATGATACCTGAATGGGGGATAGTGTCAAAGGGCTTGGATAAATCAACATGGGAGTATGTCCTGCTATCCCTCATCCAGGTGTTTGAGGTCTTTATCAAAGAAGACCACTAGGTTTAATAAGCAAGATCTACCCTTGACAGAAACATAATGGGCCATGTCAAGTGTGTGAAAGGTCACCTACATCTCTCTGGATAAGGTGTATGATGATTCATTCTATAGCTTTGCAGATAATGCTGTTTACACTTTTGGATCAATAGTTCTAGTTCTGCATATTACCTGATTGATGTGCATTGCATATCACACAACATATTAATTTATATAGTGTAAGTGCTATATAGGTGAAAAAAGTAATGAGACACCAGGGATCCACTGCTTGGGGTGAAGCAACACATGTATGCATTGTAGATATGTGACATATTGTTAGAGATGGCCTTTAGTCTGTTATGTTTCCATATTTAACTTCATGTCATAAACAGGAAATGGGCAATAAATCACACTAATACATAATAATATTTTATTCTCCATAGCGCATCGAGCAGCAGGTTTGCTCGGCAATTAGCAAAGTGAGATACACATTTGCATTTGTTTTCTCTGCGCATAGGTAAGCAGTGTTCAAACATGAGCCAGACTGCTAAAGTCTGAGAGTTAGTACTGAGTCTATGAAACACAACTGCTGTTTAACTGACTCTGTGGCAGCAGGTGTAAAAGCACTGACACATTTCTTTTTAAGACCAGACAATATTGGGTTTGAATCCAAGTGTAACATTTTTAATTACATGTAATGCAAAGACATTCCTCAGGATTCACGAATCCTCCATGTAAGAGTAGAGTAGGCTTACACGGAAATGCCAGTGTAAGAATAGGACGGCAGCGTGCAATGCATATTAATGAGGGTGCGCTGCCTCAACTCTAAGGCTAAAACAGAACATGCACGAGTGTAGGGGGCATGTCGGACTGCCGAGAGTCCAAAAATCCATGCCCCCGCAAGTCTCACAATAGGGAAATGTCAACTGACATGAGCGAGTCCGCTCAAATATGTACATAGCCAACACTACACTCCCCCACATTCTAAACCCCAGTACAATTATAAAAATGTAAAACTATTAATCTTTTTTTTAATTTCCGATATAGCTGCCCGTATTTGTGTGTGTTTGCATGGGTTTGCCCATTGCTTAGCTACAGTTAGCAGTCAAGACATTGAAGAGGATAATAAGAAACCTATATGCAAATTAAGCAAAACAGCAATAGCATAGTGGTAGAACCTTCGCACAAAGAGGAGGCATTCCCAGTTCGAGTCTCACCACTCCCCTTTTTATTTTCTGTTGGGAAATCTGTATATGAAAAGAATCCCTGGGATTTATCATTGAAATTATAGTAAAAAGCATTGAAATGGCCTATCGAGTAGTGAACAAATTCTAAATATATATAAGAAAGTGAAATGGTTCTGCATACTGATGAATGCATAAGTAATGTATGTTAAGCAATGTGAAGCACTGCTAAACTAAGTTTACCAGTATTAAGCACATGTCAATACAATTGCTCATAGCTTAGCACTGCTTTAACTAGTGCAATAGCTTTGCGCTGAGCTGTGCACCGCGCCAAACAGTGCAATGTAGAGCAACATCGGGCAACGTAGAGCAACATAGAGCAACGTCAGGCAATGTAGAGCAACGTTGAGCAACATCGGGCAACGTAGGACAATGTAGATCAACTTTGGGCAGCGTAGAGCAACGTAGAGCAATTATCCTTGAAATTATAGTATAAAGCATTGAAATGGCCTATGTAATAGTGAACGAATTTTAAATATAAATAAGAAAGTGAAACGGTTCTGCATACTGATGAATGCATAAGTAATGTATCTTAAGCAATGTGAAGCACTGCTAAGCAAAGTTTACCAGTATTAAGCACATTACAGTAAAATTGCCCATAGCTTAGCACTGCTTTAACTAGCACAATAGCATTGCGTGGAGCTGCGCACCGTGCCAACCAGCGCAATGTAGAGCAACGTCAGGCAAAGTAGAGCAAAGTTGGTAAAACATAGCCACACCTCCTTGCCGGTCTGGCCAGTAGTGAAATAAAAAGCAATGACAGGCCTCAAACCTGGGATACTGTGCACCATAATCAAAGGACTGAACCACTAAGCCATGACAGCTTTTCATAAGTATGCACCTTCAACACACACATACATATCAATGGAAGTTTACCCATTGTTAAGCAGGTGTACCCTCAGCTGCGTTTTTTCAAAACCGGACAATCACAAATAAGTGAGGGAAATGATGCATATTTAAGCTCCATAGGTGGGAATACTTGCCATAACTGGTTGTAGCACCCATCTGCAGGCAGCAATGGCTGGTGCTGGAGAGGACTCTCATTTTCGAGCGCAACATTGGGGCATTGAGGAGTCTAAAGTAATGGTTTGGCTTCTTGTCCACCATCATGAGTATAGACTCCTGTGGGGCCAGTATCAGGGCACCCAATACAAAGCGGAGGACTGGGACAGTCTATCTCATGAACTCACCAGTGCCACAGATGTCCCTCGGACTGGTGAGCAGGTCAGACACCACCATGCAGACCTGAGAAGATGCAAGGCAGATCAACTGGACCAGTGGATCCAGGAGGCCCGTGGGATGCCCAATGCCCCATTACTGAGTAAGTAGCCATGGAATTAAGTATGTAAGAATTGCTATTCAAGTGTATACTATGGATAGATATGTCTCAATATCACTTCAATTATTTCACAGCTGCAGGTGTCTGTGTTGTGAATCAGCAAGCCTATGCAGATAGGCTGCTAAGGCTGTGCCACCAGGCAGGTCAGTAAGTATTCTGCATGTACTGTTATGTAAAATAAATGAGAGAGCCTGAAAATGTGTTTAAACACAATAAATAAAGGTATAATAATTCTCTAATAATTATTCTGCATGTACTGTCATATAAAATAAATGAGAGAGCATCTAGAAAAGTGTTTTAAGTCTTTAATAAAGGTATAATTCCTGGAGTGTGTCTGTGTCATTTTCTTTGATATGTTGTTGTACTCTTGCATTATAGAAATAATACTGTTGTATTAACTGCTGTTAACACACAGTTGGGTAGGCCCATATAAAGTGGATGAAGGGAGTGCCAGTAGCTTTTAAGCATATTCACAGTCCACAACTGTTGGTTCATGCCCAGCATGTACAGGTTAATCTGGAACATGAGTAGCTTGGTATTGTGTTCCCCAGAAATGTCATTGTGCTGGCAGAAATGTAGGGAGCTGTTAACACATAACTGATAATTTCACCTACACATATCTAGATAAGTATATGAAAGTAGAGCTGTCAGTGTACTATCTCAGCAGTAGTGTGTCTGAGCAATTCACAAAATATTTAGCAGTAAAATCTGCATCTCGGACAGTTTGTATGTCAGATACAGCCCATGTATGTAAAGATCTAGCAAGACCCATTTCACGATTGAAGGACAATTGTGTAGTGTAATAATACATGTAGGGGGCATTTGACTGCAGTCAATAGGAATGTAGTGTAAACTAGAAGGATATATAAGTTGTTAATGGAACTATCATTTTCCACTCTACTGTATGTGTATAAAAAATGCAATTCCATACCTCCATGGGTATGTGTAATCTCAAAACATTTATTGGGACATATGTCCTATTGGTATATAAATATCTGCATTTATTTTGATGCATGTGCCCTGTTCAAATACCACAATATTGGTGGCCTGTTGCCATCAATTAAACCTGCATGCTGTTGCAATGTCCACTGTTGCCCCATATATGCATGTGTCATGCTTGCTGTTCAACTGTTGGAACTCTGGTGTGTTGGGTTAATGGGAACACATCTGCATGCTGTTATAACTAATTGGGAATACTGTTGACTGTTACTAACCCATATTTTCATTAAATCCTCCTAAACATAGAACATATGGGAAGGCTGGTCCCAGCGGACCCACCTGTCCCACCTCAGCTGGCGATGGCACCTGGCACCAGCAGGTCCGGTGCCCAGCCTGGGAACTCCTCCTCTGTTGGCCCTGTGGCACCTTCAGGTTGAAGCGCTGCAGGGGATGGGGCTCATCCCCCTCGTGCAAAAGTGGGCAGAGGAGGGCCACCTATCACCCTCCGAACGGTCCGAGCTGTGGTGCGTAGGGAGATCAAGCGTTCTGTCGCTGATCCTCTACGCCAGCTTGAGGCACAGGTGGCGCAACTCACAGGTGAGCCTGCCCCACCTACGCAGCCCCCAGCACAGCCACCATCTGGGCTGTGAAGGTGCAGGGGGTGACTGCACATGGGTGGGGATCTCAGTTCCACTGTTGCCATCTGTGGGCTCATGGGCTTGCGATTTCCAAACATCGTTCCCCGTCAATGGTGTTCACCCACCACGTGTCATATTCCACCCCTGTATGTGTCTTGTTTGTCTTGTCTGTGTACTTCCCCAACCTACCTCCCCAAATATACCTACTTCCCCTACACCACATTCCACTCTCACCTGAAAAAAAGGGCATTCTGCTCCCAAAAAAAATTACGCCCCATACATAGCTGCCCATTTTGCACACATGTCCGCTGGACACAAACTGAAATTTAAATATTTAAATGGCAGTACAACACACTTTGTTGTCCTCACCTCTCTCACAGGGGTTGAAGGTTTCATATTTCACTCCACAATTATCGCATATGCACAGCTGTTGCTGTTAAAGAAATGGGCAGCTATGGGCCTTCCCTACACCCATCCTGCACATCCTGAGATGTTTTCCCTACTGTCTTTCCCTGTCTGTACCCCATTTTCACCACTTTTCTATCTCCCCATTTTCTTTTCTTTCAAAGAAATGAGCACGGGGGTTAGCGGGAGTAAGCACTTTTAAGCAGTAGTTAGCGGGTATGCGTGAGTGCGTGTCTGTGTGTGCTTGTGTGCACTTAGCTAAGCATCACGCAAACCCACACAAACCCACTTACAACTGCTTAAAAGTGCCTTAGTTACTCTGTATATCAGGGCCCTTGGTCTGCTCAGCAGCAAAATAAAATACCTCTGTCAGTCTCGAACACCGGACCTTGTACACACTAGACTGCATGAAGTACCACTGAGCCATGGAAAACATACAGCAAATTGGTGCTGAAATCAATATATCATGTATCAGAATGAGTGAATGTAAAGGACAAATAGAGATGCCATACACAAATCCTGTTCTGTGGATCTTTACCAGCAGTTCTTGTGGAATTGCATTACATGACTGTGAAAAGAGAACCATCCATTCTAGCAGGAAATAATGTAACAGCAGCACTTTACAACCCCCACACAGTATCATAGCAGGACAAACACTAGCATATTTGATTAGGGCAGAGGCCATACTTCCCAACTGTGACTAATTTACAGGCATGTCCCTGATTTTGAGACAGGTTTTAGCTGTGTCCCTCTGAATCCCTCTGAAAGCTACTGACATTAGGTAGAAAGGTGGTGAATTACACAATGAATAATGACAATAAGTAAGAGTTAGACACCGCTTGTACTTCAGGAAATGTGTATTAATCCATATGCTCTGTTCTTTCAAAGTCTCATCCTAATGTCCCTAATATTGTAAAGGTGAACCTCACTTCTACCTACTT
Organism: Protopterus annectens; assembly: GCF_019279795.1. Classification (NCBI taxonomy): domain Eukaryota; kingdom Metazoa; phylum Chordata; order Ceratodontiformes; family Protopteridae; genus Protopterus; species Protopterus annectens. The sequence continues at coordinate 820,339,237 of NC_056735.1, read as the reverse complement.
TTCCCTGAGTCTGTTCAAATATGTACCTGAGTGTTTGAGAGGCCTGGCAGAGGCAGAAACACACAGGAATATCAGCTAGTCTGCTGTTACACACTGTGCAAATAGCTTTGGAAGGAGTTCCAGAAGCATACCCTTATGTAGGAGTACAACACTGAAATACCAAGGGATGTAGCCATGTACTGGTAGCAATCAGCTGTGACAATGCCATTGTTCCAGTGCTGAAAAGACCGGTGTGGTGCACAAAGAATAACAGGCTAACCTCTGGCTACCATCTGGATAGGTCCACAGTTGGGAGCTACGCAGACAGACTACTTGCCTTGGTAAACTAACAGGTGCACAGCAACCCTTTAAGTCCAGCAAGATAAAGTTCACACATTAATACATAATGCTCTCTGTCCTTCTGCACCCCTACCCAAATGTACAATAAACCTGTGGGTTCAGGATATACCAAGGATGTAGGTAGGCATACTCAGTACTGAAATTTGTCCAGTTTTCTTGAGCAGCCTGTGCTAATGTCAACACTAAAAAAGCACAAACTGTTCAAAAGTGAGTAAATTAATATTCACAGTATAGCAGTTCACAAACAGTTCATTTGCCAAATGAATACATCTCAATAACTACTTTTGTATGGCAGTAAATTGTATAAGTAGAAAAGAAACTACATACTCCCATGTATCTTGTGTTAGCATTTGTAAGGGTGAGTACAATTCTACACTGACAACTGTGTAGTGGAAGTGGCAACATTCAGGTCTAAGTGCAACATTTAAATCGCTGGCTACAGCCCTAGCTTCAGATATAAGAACTATACCAACCTTCTGACTTACACAATGGTGTCCACAGCAAACAAGCATGGACCCCACTTTGGAAAGCTGAAAGGGCTACGACTACCTGACATAGCAATTTATAGCATTGGGTTGCTATGACAGTGAGTACTGCAATTACCACACAGCAGGCTGCATGCAATTACCAAATGGTGGCCACCAATTGGTGCAGAGGCCATCACATGCACATGCGCAGATACCTATAAAAGCAGGCTGTACTTGCTGGCCACACATGCAATCATCCCATTGCATACGCTGAGAGAAAGAGAGAGAGACACACACACAGAGACAGAGACAGAGACACACACCCCCACCCACAACAGTGGAAAAAAAAATAAACCAATAAATAAAAAAAGAAATTACATAAAAAAAAGAAAAGATTTAAATAAAGCAAACTGAAAACTACGAACTTATACAAAGGAAAGGTATGTAACAGATATGTATTTACTGGCATGCAGTAGATGTATTTGAAGACTACTCTACATACTTTGAAACATCAATATGTGGTAGCAGTAAGTATCTATGCACAGATGCTCTGCATAACTACTGCCATGGACAAATCAGTGTGTAGCTGTGTGCAGTGGGACATAACTGTGATATATGTAGCTCAGCATTAAATGTCAAACATCTGAACCATGTTATCTGTGTTCTGTACAGTAGTGTGGACAATGGCTGTTTGGGGGAGTAGCGCATACAGCTATATAACCATTGATGGGACAGAGTAACACATACATGATAGTCATATCAACATGTAGCTTAGCATTGGCAACTGCTGTACCAGGCTAGTATGGTAATCTAGCATTTGCAGCTATGTATACACCCTCTAATATTACTGTGTGCTCACACGTGACACCTGTTCATGTTACAGCAAGGTCCAACAGGTCAGCCGTGAGGTCCTGGGACTTATAACAGTGTGGATCTTGTGTGTGTATTGCTCACACATATGGAGAGATATATCTGTGTCAGATATATTAGCATCTGTACATGTGCATAGAGCAAGGGACATTCTGCAACTGTTTCTGAAGTCAGGTCATATATTTGTTGGTGAAGGTTGTTATGTGCATATTTGTATATAGGTAGTAGTGTGTAGCAAACAAGACAGCATACAGTGCTGGTATATGACATGTGGTGGTTAAAAGCTTTGGGTGTGATTTGTTAGGTTTGCAGTGTTGCAGCCATTGAGGCCTGCTAAAGCCACATGGGCTGAGAACACCTTCAATGCATTTTGCACATGACTGTGCAATATCATTACATAACTGTATACCTCACATACTTTGCATAATTGAGATTCCCACCATGAAAGGTGGATTTTATATGTGCCTATATGTATATCTGTATGTACACCAATGGATTTTTATATGTATGTGTGTATATATATATATATATATATATATATATATATATATATATATATAGATAGAGAGAGAGAGAGAGAGGGAGAAACAGAGACAGAGTCATATTTACTGCGACAGATGCCTGGTGACAAAGCCATGGTTTCAAGCTCAATGTCTGAAATTCATTGGCATCCCTTTTGCTAAAAACTCTGTACCCATGAACTACCACATAGGTGGTAGTCGACTTAACACTAAAAGTGTGATAAGAGATCATGGGACACAGGTGGACAGTAGTCTCCCCCTTGATAATCACTGTGCCACACTAGTCATGTAATCTGTCTACATGGCACACCTCATCACAAAAGCTGTGTCATCCAGGGAAAAAGAGGTCAGTGTTCCCCTCTACTCATCACTCACAAAACCCATTATAGAATACAATGCCCCTTCTGGTATGTACCTCACAAGACATCTACAGCAACTGGAAAGGCCACAGACATACCTCACAAAGAGTAATACTGTCCTCAAACAGATGCCCTATGCAGACCATCTCACAAAACCACAGCTAGACTGTGTCGCATACCAGCAACCCAGAGGTGACCTCTGCCTAACATACAAAGCTATGTCAAACCCAGAGCTGTTGGACATGCTCCAAGTAAACAGATCACAATCCATATGAGCTACACGCTCTAGGGACCTAAACCTTGTCACCTCAATAAACAGAACATGCTGGAGGGATAGATTCCTATCTCAGAGACATCCCATACTCTGGAACAAACTACCTATCAATAGCAAACAAAGCTCCTCAGAAGACTCGTCATGAATAGTCTGGATGATTGGATGGGAGATAGGAAATACACCCCGGGAATCACCTTTGTGGCTCTGCTTGACAGGGACACATGAAACTAAATTACTTTGGTGTCAAAGGCCAGGGTACCGTCTGGCTAGGCTTCTATAGGCCCTAAGGCCAATAGCCTATTACTTACCTATGAACCAATACACACCCATATGTACTTGTTGCAATAATTGCTATGTGAGGTTAACTGAGTGTGATGGTAAATGTGTTGGTGAATGTTTCACAGCTGTGTATATATGGGATAGCTTAGTGGGAAACTGTTTCTGTCATGGTATTATGTGTCCTAGCTCTGATCCCAGCAAAAGATATGTATGCTATTGCTAGCCAGAAAAAGCAGTATGGCATACGGTCTGACGTAGTCCCTTTGTGTTAACTGGGGTGTGCCATTGGAGGATAAAGCAGTACATGTATGCTCATTGATTGGTACTGCTGGTGAATCAATCCCCTTTATGAACTGTAGTACTACCTGAAGCTGTAGGGATAAACAGCACAATATGGTGTATGTCCACATTGCTTGGAAACACTGTTTTGTGTGTTCCCTGTAGTCCTCACAGATTACATACCTCAGGCATAAGGGTTTGTAAGTACTGACACACAGTACTGTATGGTACACACGTCAAGCTCATCTGGGTTGCCATACCTCTGTGTCCTGTATGTATGTCTGATGTGTGAGTGGGTATGCCTGTAACATACCCTTGGTCATATGTTTGTTACAGGATATAAGTGCGTATCTAGCAACATGTATAGTCTAGTACAGCAGTATGCCACCTATATTCACGAATGTGCACATATTGTAGGCAGGGGTTTTCCATCAACAACTAGTGTGGTATACTGTTAGTACTGTAACTGGACTTTATAATCATTGCAATGGATTACATATTTCATTATGCATTAGCTTGATATATACCTCCTGTGGCTAGGTGGTGCATTGTGTCGCATACAGTGTGCCATGTACTGTTGCATAGTCTTACATAGTGGTTTCTCTTTGTTGCTGTCTAGAAAATGTTTTAATATATAGACCATGTCAGGCACTGTCAGGCAGTTGTGGGTTGAGCACTGATCTGTGGTACTGACAGTGTGTATCCTCTGACAGACAATGGTTTGCTATTTATGGCAGTTCAGTGATATCTGTACTGTAGAAAGTTAAGTGCGCCACATGACTTGCTCACACATATTGTTTTATTGTCTTCCAGGGTCATGTTCCACCATCGCAATCCAGCCTATAGCCATGCAGAGGATGGGATTTTAACCAACTGTCTCATCCAACAGTACACCCTGCTATTTTCAAGAACCAGCCAGGACCAGCATGAGCGGACTGCGCTGTGGTAAGATGTTGTCCACAGGATAAATGACATAGGCATGCATAACCGGACTTATGAACAGGTACAATATCACTGCAGTGATTTACTTAGACATGTTCGGCAGCGTGCATCTGATGTCCGTAGGCAACAGCTTGCCACAGGTGGTGGGGTTGCCACCCATTCCCCCCTCACCAGAGTGGAGGAGCTGCTCCTGAGCCTGGGGGCTCCCGGCCAACAACAACAACAGCACACATACATTATCATGGAGGCCAGAGCCCCCCAGCAAGTTCACATGGAGCGTGCAGGTAAGATGGCATATCTGTAGACTACTGTTACCTCTATTGTTAGATCATGCATATGTGAGATGTGTACTGTGTAGTTAGAAGATGTGTAGCCTGGTGTTGTTCAATACTGATAATTTGGAACATGATTTTTAGGCCTGTGACTGTCAACCATTGTGCTACTGTAAGATTGAAAACCCACAGTAGCAATGCCACAGTTGTTGCCACTAACAAACTGTTTCATATCCTTGTAGGTCCCTCTGGTGTGACAGCAAGGCAGCAGACCCATGCTGGTGAGTGTGTTCTACATTTAATATTGCTAACAAAACATGCATGTCATAGGTGAGGTGTAGGCCATGTACACATGTAACACACCTACGCATAATGCATGCTGTGCATGTTTGCTGTGAGACTATGCACATCTCAGTGACGTGAGTGGCTGCCTCAAACACATGCAATGCACAGAGCATCCCAAACAATTGTGGCTACACTATAGTGGACATTGGATAGGCAGTCGATACACATGCACACGACATACACAACTCCGTCATACGCAGTACATGTTAATATGCTACACATGGCGTATTCAGACACACGATGTAAGGTCACACTCCAGTATCCCAAATGTCATCCACACAGTGCACATAATATAACTGAGGGGTAGAGGCCTATCATGGGGCAGTGCGAAACTCTCCAACACACAACACATTCATGTTAGGCAATGCTCCCTATTGGGCACCTTACAAACCCATGTAACAACTGGCTGTGAAATGGTGAATGTAGCCATGGTACTGCGATTCAGGTACAGCATGATAGGTGCTGGTCTGGCACACATAAGTAGTCTTGAGTGACCACATGATGCTGCATGATGATGACTCATGGTACAACACGCCATCCAGTTACAGTAACCACAGTACTACACATAGCATTCATTGCTATACACCTCAATGTTGTGTGTGTGCAAACATATCCACCTATACACAATATGCATAGCAATCACCATTTGCACAAAGTGACACATATATCTCTTGCAATGCTATTGAGTGTATAGGTCACATGACACACATTGGGTATGTGTAATGTTTAATGTTGCAGTTGTGTTGTAGCATGCCATGTCATGGTGGCACTGGCATGTCCACAATATGTTCTACACTCACCATAACTACTGTACAATGGCTATGTTGGCAATGGTATTCCATCAGGTATACATGCACCACTCATCCTGTGTGTATACATAGCCTGCATGAGCTAAACCGGTGTCCACAATTATCTGCTAAAGACACAGATGTTCTAATCAGTAACAGATATCTATGTGACACACAGATAAACATCCAGCCATGGTATGTATACCTGTGAGTGATGGTGCACAGCACATTGAAGAGCTTGTAATACTTGCACAGCAATGTTGTGTCCATGTACACATTGCATTCCAGGGTGAGGACGATCACTGAACAACAACACACATGCAGCAAAGCCATGTATACTGTTATTAACAAGGACTATCTACACTCGCACTGCATGCTGTTGAGAAACACACGTCCTGCATGCTGACACGTGTGATATGACTGTTTGTCTTGTGATACTGTACCCCACCATCAACCACTATTGGGTATGATCTGGATTGCTGCTGGTGTGTGTGTGTGTCTCTGCTTTAGTGAGGAGTGTATTTGTGTGCATGTGTGCATGTGTTCATGTGTTCATGTGTGCATGTGTTCATGTGTGCATGTGTGCATGTGGTTATGCGTGCATTTGTTCATGTGTTCTGACATCATGTGCAGGTCGTAAAGTGTGTTTCCTGTTTCCTCTCACAGGTGCTGAGGTTGGGCTGGTTCACTGCAGCAGGGAACCTGATGTGACTGACTCAAATAGTGATAATGATGATAGGTGTGTTGAGGCACATGCATGTTTGCCAGGGTCTGTTGTTGGGCCACCAAATGACAGTGCACAGCTGTCCACCCCATCCATGCACACAGTCATACTGCCAATACATCCCTCATCACCAGTGCCCTTAGCTGAGGGAGAGTCTACAGTCGGCAATGGCCAGGACAGTGTGGTACCTATGGCACATGCATCCGGACACAGTAGCCATACCCAAAGGTCTGGAACGGTACCACATAGGCAGATGTCCAGGGGTTCTTGTCAGAGCACTGCTGGTCATCATGCCCCTGGCAGACGTGCCACAGGTCTTACAACTTCACGCATGTTCCAGGCTGTCATGGAGGCACAGGCACGTATGGAACGGTACAGGAGACAGGGATTAAGGGCACAGAGGGCACATACCGCTTTAAATGATGGTATCCATGATCTAGCAGGTGCCATCCGTAATTACACGGAGGTCATGGATAGAAATTGGGGTGAGACATTAGATGTCCTCCGCAATGTCATGTCCATGTGTCAGGACAGTGTGGGCTGGGTGAGACGTCGACATGGATGTATGCCGGCAACATCAGCAGCTGGCAGTCACCGCAGATGTCCCTCAAGTCACAGCTGCTCCCGTAGTGCCAGTACCTACCCCAGCAATGTTGGGGGTGGGCTGTCCATAGACCGTCCTAGGAGACCATGTGCACGTGGCTCTGGACAGTCCCAGCAGGGACCTGGATCCAGTGTACATATGTCTACCTCTGAGGATAGTACTTAGTCTGGATCAGTACCTGATACTGTCAGTAGTACCCCTGCCAGGCACAGGTACCATATCCGTGGCCAGAGATGGTGATCTGTAAAGCCTGGCAGGTACAGTCTGCGGCTGTCCCACAAATCCCTGTATATGGCAGCCACATGGTGGAACTGTGTACATGCAGACACACACACACACACACACACACACACACACACACACACACACATACATGTCGATTGTATGGCTCAATGTAGGCCTCTGGCAAACCAACAACACACCCTGAGCATATGATGAACCTGTGCCCCCTCCTGTCATCTGTAACATTGATGCAGGAACAGGCTAACATGGTGCTGATGCACAGGGTGACTTTATGGCAGTATAGCAATGTTAGCATATTGTCAGCAGTAAAGTGTAATGTTATCCTTGAAGGTGTAGCTGAGCAGGCATGATGCATTAAAGCTATGATTGTCAATGTAGTATTGTTTACACCAGTGTTAATCCCAATAGTGTATTGCCTGGCCACGTGCCACTTGACTGATGTGTGTAGTATTGGCAGCATGTGTTAGAAAGTGGACAGTACGTGTGGGATATGTGCAGCACAGGTTTGCAGGTGTACATTTGTGAACATGGTGGAGGTGTACTGTCTGCATTTACGTGCATAGCGGACACATGGGCAGGGTGACATGCCCTGTATTACAGAATGTTAACACCCCATAGTTTCTATTGGTGGCCAGTATGCGTTGTACTACACACATTTTTGAACTTGGGTACACATGTGTGTATCACATGGTGTGACACTGTGCTGTGGGTGATACTGTTACTATCTGTCATTGGTTTGCATTCTGGTAGTATACAGATCCTCTACAGCCTGACCATAAACAATCATTAGATGATGTCGTGATAACTGACACACAGATGTAGGACACACAGTAACATTTGTATCCTTCAAGAACTATACTATGCCAGTAACCAGTGGTGTTCACCTGCACCCATTCGTGAAATCACCCCTCATTGCCATATAGCTCACTTAGGTACAAGCAAACACAGTAGGAATATGTCTGTTCACATCTGGGAATGCATACTGTGGCCTATAATGCATTCTCTAGGTGACACACATATCCTCCACAAGGGTATCATACTGGCAAATACCTGTTGTCAAACCCATGCTGTAAAACAATAAGCCAACTAAAGCATGGTCATCCACCTTTACATAACATAGTATCCCCACAGTACCACATAGGTAGTAGCCCACAACATGTTGACAGGTACCGATGTGTACATACAGCCAAGTGTTACATCATCTCTCCTTTGGTAATCACATTTCCAAAGGTATTTTGAAATCCCTCGGTGAATCACATAAGCAATAAGGGGTCTGCATGCATATCCACAAAGGTTGTTGTACACCTATAATGAATAGCCATCACTGACAGACTTTGCTGCATTTTAACTGGTCTGAAATATACCTCAGGCATAAACCCTCATTCACACTATTCAATAGAAACCATAATGAGTGTGCGTGACACAGATGGCCTAGGCCAGGGATCACTGCAGTGGCTGGGATTGTCACAAGCATACAGATGTGACCTAAGGTCTGGAAAGGAGGAGCACACTCTGGCAAAGATAACAGATGTGTTCATGGAGAAAGCAGCGTTCCCACCTCTGAAATAATTGAGGTCACATGTACATATATGTATTTGCCACACAGCTACCTGACGTGCAATGCTCACACTGTTGTCATTATGATATGTCATACAGTAGTATAAGCAAAACCCACAACACAGTGACCAACTGTGTCACACACATAGAGCACACACTCACACAGTGCAGCATTCAAACCCCTACCTAACTACTTTATGACACTAGAGCAGTACGCATTTACACAATGCACTATACACATAACTGTGAGTTTGTAGGATGGTGACATCATCAGACTTGACAAAGATGAGTATACCACTTTTAAGGTGTTGTAGTTGTTTCCAAAAATGTTGCTCCTCTACAAGGAGATACACACACAGTCATACAATTGCTAAGTGCAGGATTCAAACCCCTACCTAACTACCTCATGATACTAGAGCAGTATACATAGCACGACACGCTATACACATTACTGAGGGTTTTTCTTTCTACAGGTATATTTGTAGGATGGTGACATCATCAAACTTGACAAAGATGAGTATACCACTTTTAAGGTGTTGTAGTTGTCTCCAAAAAGGTTGCTTCTCTACAAGAAGATACACATACACACACACACACTTGTCAAGTGCAGGATTCAAACCCCTACCTAACGATACTTGAGCAGTATGCATTTACACGATGTGCAATACACATTACTGGGAGTTTTTTTCCACAGGTATATTTGTAGGATGGTGACATCATCAGAATAGACAAAGTGGGTTACATTAGGTGACATTAGGTGGGCTACATAGAAGGCATTTGTAGACACTTTGGCAATGTGATCATCAAAGGAGAGTTTACTGTCTACCTGGGTCCCCGGGGCCATAATTACATTGTCCGTACATATTGGATTCACACCTATGTGGTAATTTGCGTGCACTTTGTTTTATCCAAAAGGGATGACTGCATTCTTTGGCATTCTGCTTGAGGGCATTGTTTTGACAACAGGTATCTGTCTCTGTAAAACCCTTCTGTAGGATGTCTGTGTCAGCCATGGAGTCAATTATGGACCACAGTTATCAGTCATCTGCAAACTTGTTAAGCCATACTCCTCCCATGCTTGCCTGTACCTCTGAGCAGTATCTACTGAACAGGTGAGGTCCCAGGACCAATACCCGTGGGATGCCATTTGTGACTGGTTTAGAGTTGGACATGGCACCCGCAATTCTGAACATGTGTGTTTGATCTATGAGCCAGTTGGACACCCATCCTGTGACATAGCTGTTAACATTCAAGCTGATAAGCTTGTCCATGATGCCAGAGTGGGGAATGGTGTCAAAAAGCCTTAGTGAGGTCCAGGTGGGCTGTGTGGACTACATTCACCTCCATCTATGTCCTTGGTAACTGTTTCAAATAAGTCAACTAGGTTTAGCAGACAGGATCTACCTTTGACAAAGCCAAGTTGGGTAGAGTCCAGTGTCTGGAGGTCCCCATTGTCTCTGTTTATGGTTTCCATGATAATTTGCTACATAGCTTTGCAGACCAGGCTGAGTAGGCCTATAGGGAAATTGTTTCCTGGTTCTGTTGTGGCACCCCCTTTGTGGAGCTGGATGACTGTTGCTGTATGCCATTCCTTGGGTACATAGCCTATGGTAAGGTTGAGTCTGGACAGTGAATGTAGGTGAGGGTGTATTTCCTTTTGGGGCTGGTGTAAGTTGCAGCCTGGGACACCATCCAGTCCCATTGATGCTGTGTTCTTACGTTTGGATAGGGCTGTTTTTACCTGCATGTCCATGAAGTCTGGTGCTCTGCATTCTTCTGGGATGGACACAGGCCCTTTTGGGGGGTGATGTGGGGGGGAATTTACACTGAACTTGTCCCCCAGGATGTGTGCAATGTAAGTTGGTTCAGTGTATCTTTTTTCCATTTTGCAGTAGCTGACAAAATTTTTGAGAGTTGCCACCTAAATGTTTGGTATAGCTAACGAAGGCTTTGTGGCTGTTATTCTTACATTCCTTGGCAATTTGTCTTTAGAAACTGGCCTTGGATTATTTTATGAGCAATAACTGTTTCTTCCTAATAATGATCAGTGATGCCTTTCCTTATGTGAAGTTTGCTCTATCATGTGTTCGTTCCCTCCTTCTGTTATATAGCTTATTTATGTGCGACAACCACCGATTGGTTTCCTATTTTTGGAGGAGTGCATCATTGTTTTATATGGCATGTCACGATCCATGCATCCCTGTAGATGCTCATAGAATGCGCTTGTAAATGATTCTGCAGATTGTATAGCATTATCCGATAGCAAGGGTGCTTTTGAACTTTCCACTTTGGTCTTGAGAAGTGTGCTGTTTGCTTTAAAAACTTTCTTCACAGTAGTTTCCTTGACTGTGGGGGGGGGGGGTGATGTGGATGTCCAGTGTGATGACTTTATGATCTGATATTACCAGCGAGGGGTTTATCTTTGTTGTGGAACATTGGTACCCCATGTTGTTGATGATGAGGTTCAGTATGTTGTCACCTCTAGCGGGTGTGGTAACCAGCTGTTCCAGAGCGTTTGAGTTTTTAAACTCTGGGAAGCATTGGGCAAAGGACGTTGTACATGAGTAATTCTCCCAGTTAGTATTTTGGTAGTTGTACTCTCCTCATATAATGGTGTTTGGTAGGACCTTCATATTTTCCACAGTTCTCAAGAATACTGGGTGAGGTTCCTGAGACAAGGTAGGTGATCTGTAGCAGGCTACAATCTGATAAGCAGCTTTGCCCAGTGTTAGTTGCACTTGCAAGGTCTCCAAGGCCTCATGATGTGCCACTAACCTGTCGGTGTTGGAATCCATAAGGTTAATGGATACACCACTTCCTTTTGTATTTCACTCAGGGTTTTGGGGCTGAAGATCCGAGGGATTGTGAGTGTTTTACGTGGAGTATGTCCAACAGCTCTGTGTTTGACAGCTTTGTATGTTAGGCAGAGATCACCTCTGAGTAGGCGATATGCAAGAGAGTACAGCTTGAACATTTTGAGACGGTCTGTGTATGGCATGTATTTCAGGCCACTAATGCTACTTATGAAGTATTTCTGCAGCCTTTCCAGTTGTTGTTGATGTCTTGTGAGGTACATAGCAAAAGGGGCGTTGTACTCTATTATGGATCTAGTGAATGATGAGTAGAGGGGAACAATGTCCTCTTCTATCCTGCATGAGCCACCTTTTGGGGTGAGTTGTGCCGTGTAGAAGGATTTCTGGACTACTGTGGGGATGTGATTATTACAGGTGTGTCCACTGTCCCCCAGTGACCCAAGGTATCTTATTACACTTTCAGTGTTAAGTATACTACCGCCTATGTTGTAGTTCATGGCTACAGAGTTCTTACCAAAGGGGATGGCAATGCACCTTTTGGCATTGAGCTTGTGGCCATGGCTTTGACACCAGGCATCTGTCTCAGTGAGGCCCTTTTGTAGGATGTTCACATCTTTAGTAGTTTTGATTATGGCTCCTAGTTTGCAGTCATCTGGAAACTTCATTAGCCACAGACCTTCCATGTGAAAGTTTACTTCAGGGAAGTACATTCCAGACAGGACAGGACCCAGGACTGAACCCTGTGGTACTGCACTTGTCTCTGGTCTAATGTCGTACTTGGAGTCTTCTACTTTCACAGTGTGTGTTCTGTCAGTCAGTTGGCATCCCATCTTGTGACATAGCGATTTATACCTAGTTTAGTGGGTTTATCTATAATTCCAGAGTGGGGGATGGTGTTGGAAGCCGTGGCAAGATCTACATGGGCTGTGTGAACCACCTTACCCTTGTCTATGGTTCTGGTAACTGCTTCAATGATGTCTATTAGGTTTAGGAGACATGATCTGCCTTTTACAAACCTAACATGGTTATGGTCCAGTGTTTGGAGATTACCAATGTCTTTTTTTATAAGTTATATGATGAAAGATTCCATGGCCTTGAAGAGCAGGCTCATCAGGCTAATGGGCCGCTAGATCCTGGGGTCCATGGTGGCTCCCCCCTTGTCTAGTGTGATAACCATCGCTGTGCGCCATTCAGCAGGCACAAAGCCTGAGGTGAGGTTATGACTGAACATGGTACGTAGGTGTGGGGCCTGTTTGTTCTGTAGTTTGTGTTGACCACAGCCTGGAATGTTATCTGGTCCCATGGATGCTGTGCTCCTGGCTTTGGAGAGTGTTTTTTACCTGTGCAGCCGTGATGACAGCAACTTTGCAGTCTTCCATTATAGAGATGTGCCCTTTCATGGGTGAGGGGGGGGGGTAAAGTTAGCACTGATCCTATCTGCCAGGATGTTGGCAATATCAGTTGGGTCTGTATATTTAGTGCCATTGTGCTGTAACTCAGAGCAGATCTGAGTGTTGCCATTAAGACTCTTGACATAGCTATAGAATGCTTTGTGGTTGTCTTTAGAATCAGTGTCGATTTTGTTTTCATCACTAGCTTTGGAGGATTATATCATGGATCACAGCTTCTTACTGATGTGGACCATGGAGCTCCTCGCCTCATGGGATTTCACCCTTTTTTGCAACAGTATTTTCCTTCTGTTGTGCAGTTTGTTTATGGCAGGGGAACACCAGATTGGCTTCCTTTTCTTGGAGGTTAGCATCTTAGTTCTGTTTAGGATAGCATGATGCATGCAGTCATGTAAGTGCTTATGAAGTGCAATTGTGAACGGTTTAGTAGTCGTAACTGTATTGTCCATCTGCATGTGTGTCCTGCAGTTCATCACTTCTGTCTTAAGAAGCATGACGTCGGCTTTGGAGAAATTTTTTAACATAGTTTCCTTAATGGGGGTGTGGGTCCAAAATGTGGATATGTGGATATGTAGGGTGATTAGCTTATGGTCAGATGGAACCAATGGGGCGCTGACACCAGTCACGCAGGACAACCCAGACCTCATAACCAATACAAATAACCACAAAGTGAGCTAAATGCTACTCATTGCCAGAAGTCTCAGCCTCCAGATGCACACACTCGAGGCACTTCTCATTATGGAGAATATTGATATCTGTGCAGTATCGGCAATCAAGGCTCCAGACAGCACACCAGCACTACCAGGATACTACTCATTCCATACCTTCCAGCATCAGAACCTGAATCATAGCACATAGGGTGAGGATGTATCCATATTCATCAAGGATACCTACACCTCTCTCTACATGCTCTCTACAGGATATGTACCCATAGAATGTTGCACAGCAACGTTCTTCACACTCCACAGTGGTGGGGCCACAAAAACCCCTTGGCATTCATGCTCTATGAGCCTGACAAGTGTGTTCTGCAAGGCAATGGAGCCAATCATAATGGAAGTCAACAATACAGAGATTGGGAACCTTCAAACAGTTGAGCGCACACAGTTTGGCTTGGTAATAGGCAGACCACGCCTCCTGAACTGGGAGGATCTCTTTGACAGTTACCCAGGCTATGGATGATTGAAATGAGATCCACACAGCCAACCTATGCTTCTCTAAGGCCTTTGACACCATTCCCCAGTCAGGTATCATAGATGAACTCAACTACCTGGCCATGAATCCATACATCACAAGATGGATTGCAAACTGTCTCACAGATAGATCCCACACATTATGAGTTGCTGGCTACATATCAGACTCTACACCGGTAACAACTGGTGTCCTCCAGGGTTCATTCCTGGGGTCCCTTCTGTTTGGTATGGACTTCTGAAATGTACATTCCAACACAGGAGATTTGTAGTTGACTACGTTTCCTGGGAATTGTAAAGTGTTTGTCATAATAGATTCCCCGGTAGGCAGTCAGATTCTCCAGACGGGACTCTATGAGACAGATGTGTGGTGTCAGAATCATGGCCTCAAGCTCACTGTGGAGGAGTGCATAGTGATGCTCTTTGTTGAAAACAAAATACCCACAAACTACCACATGGGTGTTACCCCCTTGAAAATGACAAGGTGATGAGGGATCTGGGGACACAAGTAGATAGTCATCTTTCCTTTGACAACCATGTTGCCAAAGTGATTGGGAGATCCTATGTGGCCCACCTAATCAACAAAGGGTTTGCATCAGGATCCAAAGAGGTAGTGTTGGCACTCTACTCTTACATCATCAGACCCATCATTGAGTACAGTGCACCATTTAGCATATCCAGCAGCTGTAGCGACCACATTGGTACCTCACCAAGAGGATTACTGGCCTCAAACAGTTGTGTTATGCAACACAACTGGTAAAACTAAATCTGTTCTTCATTGCATACCACCTACTCAGAGGCACACTCTGCCTAACATACAGAGCCATGTCCAACACATAACTGTTGAACATGCTCCATCTACACATAACAACATTGAGTCACCCTACACATTCCAGGGATATGAACCTCATCAGAATGATGAATACAACATGCTGGTGGGATAGAGTACCATCCCAGACACTTACCTTACTGTTGAACAGAGTCCCAATGTACACCAGACATAACCCCTTGCTGACGCTCTTCAATTGGAACCTTGATGAGTGGATGGGAAACAGACAGTTCATGCCAGGCATCAAATCAGCAGCCCCACTAGAAAGGGACTTAGGGTACTAACTATTAGAACTAGGCCTTGGGAGACTACCCAATGGTGTGGTGAAAGCTGCACAACTTGCAAAGGCTGATATATGCCTTCGTGGAGATAGTCTACTACATGCCTATGGACTTATGTGACAGGTACATGTCTACAGATAGTGGAAGTGTACTTCATTGTACAGTCATATTGTACAGCAGGCACATGGACCACATACACTGTAATGCTTACAGATACCGGTGGCTGTTATGTACAGTGAGAGAGATGTGCACCTCATGTCTTTCATGCCATTGGGATGTGTGCTGGGTGAGGCAGTCCTGGATGGCTCCCTGTCATGGTCACCCTCTTACACACATCTCTGCTCATCCATCTTTGGCTTATTATACTGTGTTCCCCCTACATATATATATATATATATATATATATATATATATATATATAGGTACATAGGTAGGTGATAGGCTATCTGCCTGAAGGCATATATTAGTATGGCCAGAGTGTGCAGCTATCACCACCCATGGAGTTAGTTCCCTAGGCCTCTGTATAGTAGAGCTGATGAAGGGATCCATGGTGTGACAGCTCAGTTTCACATACACTCATCAAGACTCCTCTGGAAGAGTGTCAGTGAGGGTCTCAGCTTAATGTTGGTTGGGAGCCTGTTCCAGAGCAAGAGAAGTCTATGAGTTAGTCATGTATCCCTCCAACATGTTCTATTTACTGTTGTGATGATGATATCCCTAGAGCATGTGGTACAATGAGCTTGGGTTTACTTCAGATAGCGCATGTACATCAGTTCTGCATTGGACATGGACCTGTATGTTGGACAGAGATCTCCTGAGTAGACAGTATGCAACAGAGTACAGATTGAATTATATTCAGCCTGGTTGCATGGAGCAACTGTTTGAGGCCAGTAATCCTCTTGTTGAGGTACTTCAGTGGTCTTTCCAGCTGCTGAAGGTGCCTAGTCAGATTCATTGCAGGTGTGTTGTGGTACTCTCTGATGGGTCTGATGACTGATGAGTAGAGGGAACCTCCTTTGACCTACATGCAAAGTCCTTGGCTGTTTGTGGGAACACATAGCATGATTCTCTAACCACTTTGTGAATATGTTTCTGGAAGTAGAACTGACTATCCACATGTGTCCATAGATCCCTTATTATCACCTCCATGTTTAGGGTGTTGGCACCTATGTGGTATTTGTATGACTGTAGCACGAGGGCATATTTTTACACCACATATGTCTGACTGAGACCTTTTTAAGGATGTCTCTGTTGTCCCACACATCGATTATGACAACTTGTTTGCAGTCATCCACAAACTTTGCTAAACATAGCCCTCATGTGTTTGACTGTATTTCTGAAAAGTATACACCAGACAGGAGGGGTCTCAGGACTGGTCCATGGGGGACAGCGGTTGTTACCAGCTTGAACAGGAGACCACAATTCTTACCTTATGGGATCTATCTGTGCCCCAGTTGGCAATTCATCAGATGACATACATATTTATGCACTGGTTGTTGATTTTGTGGATACAACATTTGTCTGGGATGTTGGAAAAGGTCTTTTCAAGGTCTATGTGGGATGTGTGTAGCTCATTTCATTGATGTATGTCCTGCGTGACTGCCTTGAAAACAGTCTAGCAGGTTTGGGAACCATGATCTGCCCCTGACCAAAACAGAATTGGTAGGGTTGGGTGTTTGTAGGCTCACAATAGCTCTGTTTATGAGTTCCATCATGATGGACTCCATGGCCTTGCAGATCAGGCTTAATAGGCTTATAAGACAATAGTTCATATGGTCTGTTGTGCACCAACACTTGTGGTGTGTGCCAAATGTTTCTGTAACACATTCAACGGATTCGTATCCTGTACAGAGGGTGAGTATCAACAGACTGTTCAGGTGCAGCATCTGTTTGTTTTGGAGTTCACATATGACACAGCTAGGGAAGCCATGTCATCCCATACAGGCTGTGTTTTCAGGTTTGGAAAGTGATGTTTAACCATTGTTTATGTGATTTCTGGGTTTTCACGGTCTCCAGGTATGATACTGGGCCCTTTTGTCAGTGTGAGGAGGGTAAATATGTATGAACCTGTCTGACAAGATGTTGGCAGTGTCAGTCATGTACATGTATTCATTTACAGTTTGCACTGACTCAGAACATATATGTGTTTACATCAGTGGCGGCTGGTGACTTCAAGTCAAAGGGGGGCTGCAGGATACAACTGAATGGGTTGGGCCAATGGGAAGGGGTGGAACTATGCTTAAAACCACAACAACTAGAATTTTAATTAAATACATTGCCCTGGGTGCCAAACCATCATTACAAGAATCCAATCAAGACAAAATGAAATGTAGAAGAAAAAAATATTTCACTGTATTGGCTACATGACAGCTTATTTAATAACTAGATGAAAACAAAAAGGTTGTGAGGCATGAAAAAATAAATTACTTTTTAAATACGTTACTGGAATGCCAGTCAAAATCAAGTATAAGAAAAACAAGCAGCACTCACCTCAAACCACTTCTCCTTGCACTGCAGTTCTAATTATAATTTATATTCAACTTTATAAAAGTACCAGAAAGTAGCAATCTCTGTGATACCCCCACTTGTAAAAATGTTTCTTATCCAAAAAAGACCTGCTGCCTGACAACTATCTACTTGTTTCATGGGGAAAACATGATCAAAGTAAAAATGAACAGCAAACAAGAAACAAGCGCAAGATAAATTGCTTAAATGATTAGTACACAGGTTATGGACCACACATGATAGATTGGCATTCTGTTTAGTTTATGGGTAAAAAGCCTGCAAAGATTACTGCAATTCTCCAACAAATGTAATGAGCTTCTGAAAATACTGTAATACTGTCCTTTATTACAAATACTGTCCTTTATTACAAATACTGTCATATGCATTTCAATACCTAAAGCTTATACGTTATCTAGATATGTAAATATTCTCTGCATGGCAACAACAAAAAGGCTTTCAATGTTGGTAATTCTTTAACAGTATGCTTATTAAAGGTTACTTGAATCTTACAATCTCAGACAAGCTTACCTGATGGTCATTAAAGCATTGCTACTTAAATACAGAGCAACAGGGCACTGCGACAGCATGCATTTCCTGAATAATAAGAAGCATAAATCAACAGCATAAAATATGACAGAAAACCAGAACATTCTGCAAAATCAAGGACAGATGAAAAGCCACGGTCGTACTTGTGTCTTCCTTGGATGGGGGAATACTCTGCACACTTACACTGCATAACTGCTCCTTGCCTTGCTTGGACACATCCAGAGCCACTACCTGGGGGAGTGGGGTGCAACAAGTTTGTCCAGTTTGAAATGTCTGTGGCTGATGGTGATGGCTCTGACACTCATACCTCTCAACCTCCAAGCAAGAAATCTGGACAAAGCCATATATAAACGTGGGACAAAGGCCCACAAATAAGGACAATTTTTAAATATTGTTCTTATAAATTTAGAAAGATAACAGTAATAGGTCTTGCATTAGTATGGATTTTCTGAAGGGTATGAAATCTGAAACTCAAATGTCTATCATTATTTTCTAACTTCAGTCTTCAGTGATTTACCATTAATTTGCCAGAAAACCTCAATTTTATGAAAAATGGACTAAAAATGTGTTGCAAAAAATATAAAATTGCCACACAATACAGCTGGGAACCTATCAAAGAAGGGACACTTTTTTAATATTAGTACTGTTAACTTGAGCAGCTGACAAAATAAGAGAATCTACATGCATTTCTGAAATAAAAGTAATCTATAACTCTGATTATTAGTTATTTATAATTGTAAACCCTCCACATTTTCTTCCAAAATTGCCATTTTACGGAAGGATTATTAGGGGGAGTGCAACATTTTGAGCCAAAATCGGGGACAGTTGAGAGGTTTGGATATTCCTAATTCTATAAAGCGATTTATTTGCACGTGCCTCTCAACCTCTTAATGCAGGAGATCTGGACAAGGCCAAATATATTGGGGGAACATACAAACAGTACTAAAAATTGCTCTTGTATAAACTTAGTTGATAAAATAACAGGTCTTGTTTTAGCATGCATTTTTCTGAAGGTTATGAATTCTGAAACTCAATGTTTGTCATTATTTAGTGACTTCATTTCTAAATGATTTGCCAGAAAACCACAAATTTTATGAGGAACAAACCAAAAATAAGAAGCAAAAGTATATTCATTCTGCAAAAACCTGGACAGTTGAGAGGTAAAGTTCACCTGGGGCTGTCTGAGTTTGCTGCCCTTCCCCTCTCACAAAAATCATGGTTGAATGGAGCCTGCCCCCTGCAGCCATTCCAATGTCCCATTCCTTGGCTAGTTTGTCCCTTTTATCTTCTTAGTTGAAATATGTTCACCGTTCCATAATTCATAAGCATCTCAAACAAAAATCACCAATACTGTAGCCTCAGATAGGCTGCCAAAAACTAGAGCAAACAATCCTTAAACATATTGGTTGAGGACATTTCCCCTAAGGAACAGTTTCAGTTTTCACCTGGGATTTTCACTGCAGCAAGAACATGTAGTAAGAATATACACTTCTATTCTTCAGGTGAGCAAAAGCTTCTTCACACTCTGAAGCTTTCTTGCAGAGAGACAGAAACTCTCCCAGTTTCCAAACTTCATTAGAAAGAAACATAATGTCATAGTTTAAGGACCAATAAGGCATGGCTTTTCAGCTGGTAAACTCAAATTACTGAACTTTCTGGAACCAGAGCTGTCTAAAACAAAGTACAAAACTGGGATCCTCTGCTGCTACTTCATCCCCTCCCCGAAACTCATACAATTTGCAAATGTGATTTTGGAGGAGAAAGCATCAGATCCAGCTAGCTTTTTAGCTCTTCAAAGTTAGTTCCACATTCATCTAGCTTAACCATTTCATGGTCAGGATCTAACTGGCAGCTGAAATACCTGCCCATAGCAATTGACCCCTAGATTTATCACAAGAGGTAAATAAATTTAAACTTGAACATGTATAGCCCACCAGAGGAGTATGGTTTTCTAAATGTGCTGTAATTTGTAAACTAAAAACTACAACTTGTGAGAAAGCCAATGCTGTGCTCCAGAATTCTATTAATGATCTGATGCCCTGATGCAAAGCTAATGAAAATAATTGATCTTGCACTATAGTAGGAGAAACCTATTTAATGTTATTTATTTCTTATGGTAGAAGTTTTAATTTTGGCTGATGGCAGGGTTTAATACCAGGCCATCATTACACCATACAAGGATTAACAATGTTATGGGGATATTCCATTGATGTTGAAGAGAACTGGCAACTAAGATAATCATGTTATCCTGTTTTTATGTCTATTTAGGTATATACTGGAGCATTTACTGCTCTAAGCAAACTGTTCAGCTTGAAAAGTATATTATTTTACCAAACAAATCAGTCTGCAATCATATGCTTATGAATTCAAACATCTTGCACTCTACTCCATATCATAACATTTTTTTTGAAGTGATGTATGCTGGCCTACACAACTACTACAGATCCTTAACTGTAATCAGCCACGGCTCCAGTGCATATCCAGCATCCCCCACTAGGTGACCGTCAGGGATGTCCCCATTGGGAAATCTCTGGTACAGCTGCGTCAGATACCAGATGTGGGAATTGTGATAGCTTCCAGGGCAGCCAGCACACACATTCATTATTATGCCCTGGGTATCGCACATAACCTGGCAGTTGATGGAGGGGAAGCCCTTGCGGTTGATGTAGACTCTACCCTGCTCACCGTGTGATGCTTTGATGTGTATGTGCATACAGTCTATTGCACCCACCACCTCAGGGTATTCCGCTATTTGGTGGAAGAGACGCATATTGCTGGCCAGTGCCTCACTGGAATTGGGGAAATAAACATGCTCACCAACATGTGCTGACATGGCATCCAGGAAATGGTGCAGTACCCTGGATGCTGATGCTTGTGAAACCCCCATCATATCACCAGTTGGTCTCTGGAAGGTACCTGTTGCTAGTATTCATAGGCCAACATATACCTTGGTATCCACTGGGATGGGTTCCCCTCTGTTGGTTCTGTGTGTGAGGCGTGGCTGGCACAGCTCAACAATTTGCTGCAGGAGGTCTCTGTCCATGCTATAGCACTCTACTATCTCCAGCTCATGTAGCCCCTGGTAGGTTACCCTGGGTCTGTACACTCTTCACCGTCTCCTCACTGTGGTTGCTCAGCAGCATTCACAACATCACCATCCTCAGCACCTTGCACATGTTGGTTTATAATAGCAATGGCAGCCCCTAACATTTTGTCAGCCTTAAGCTTTTTGAGTTTTCACTCTTTCTAAACTGCAGTGTTGCAGAGTTCTTGTGAAAAAACAGGTTAGACTGCTGTTTGCAGAGTTTAAATTGCTGAGCTGGGCAGGGCTAGTCGACTGCCTGTGTAATTGGCTGATTGTGATATATTTCACCTGGCAGCTCTGCTAGTTCTCCTTGGTTAACTTCGTACTACTTCTTTTCCTTCCTTTTCCCTTTCTGTTTCCACAAGGGGCAGTGGCACACAAACAAGCGCACACGTGCGCACACAAGCACATACACGCCTACACGCGCGCACACGCTGTGCACCCATTTGCAATAAATTTCTGATATATCCACGGTGTACACCTTCGGTTTCTTGTTTTCAGCTACTACCACTGTAAACACGCCTCTTGCAATCCTGAGCAACTCAGGGCAAACACATGCCACTGTGCTCCAGTCACCTTACAGTCTTTCAGACATACCCCCTCATGATGTCACCTATCATCTACTCGACTACTACCCTACTCCTAGGCTTACACTCTAGGGACATGGCTCACATGCCAGGGAAATTTGGGATTCACTATCCTTATCCTCATTTGCATAGGATTGCCTACTAAGTCTTGGTTACATCTCTCACACTGAGCCCCCCCCCCCCTTAGCAACCACTACTCAGTGGCCATGTTGTTTGAAGTCTGCCATTCACCTGCATGGCAGAACAAGCTTTTTAGTGTAAAAGCACATTTGTGGCTATTTTTCCATTTTTTTCTTTTTATTTAAAGCGCAGCATGTTTGCGTGACGCTGCGTTACGCTTAACCATCGGCGATCGTGGAAAAAAAAATAACATTGGATTTTAAGAATTTACAACATTTGCAAATGCCAATGGCCTTATATTTGGCCATTGGCATGCTTCCTTAACTAGATGCATCCTTTATTTGGAGCTGTCATGGCTCCGTTTAGCTATTTGCAGAACGGTACTCCGTTACCAACGGAGTACATTTCTGCAGATAACACTACTCTTACACGGACAGGTTAGTGGTTCCTGGATAGCAAATTTACCTCATTTGCATAGCTTTCAGCAGCAAATGAGGTAATTTGCATACCATAACACTGTCCACGCAAGAGTAGCTTTAGAAGATCTCATGCACGCCCCTACCGGCTATTGCTGAATCGCTCGGCAGACATATTGCCTGTCTGCTGTCTTACACTGTTCTTACACTCTGTGCAAGCCTTTATAAATCCAGCCCATTAATTTTGTATAGTACTTGTGTTTCTGTGTATTGGCATAGCATGGCAGGTTTAAGCAGAGATTACCACAGAGCTGTACCGCCGCTCACCACTGCTTGGCATTGCAGCATTATGCCGAACACAGAGCCCAAAAATTGAAGGGATTCATTGCTTTTTCTGTTACTTATTTGTGTTGTGTATGATTCTATTTTTTGAACAGATTAAAGTGGTAAAAATGAGTTAGATATGAAAGTGGTGAAATGGGGAGTAATCAAAGAGAAGAACAAAGGGAAGCAGTACAGGAATCTGCAGGAGGGTGGTAGGAAAAAGCCATAGCTAGCCACTTCTTCAACTGTAAAAAACCAATATGCTCAATATTAGCTTAATTTGGATTGTCACCTCCAGAGAGAGGGGTGACCACAAAACAATTATGTTGTATAGCCAATTTCAACCAAATCAAATGTGCCAATAAGACACATGTAAGAAATGGAAAACTATGTATGGGATGTATATATATATATATATATATATATATATTTTTTTTTTTTTTTTATTTTAGAGAGAGAAGAATGTTGAAGAAGGGACGTAGGTATGTTTGGGTTAGATAAGTTGGGTAGGTGAGGAAGCAATTGCAGACAGACAAGACAAGACACAGGGATGGTGATAGACACAAAAGTTTGGGGGACACCATGACTGGGGTGAAGGTAGGGACAACCTCAATGCCTCCTCCTCCTCCTACTTCAGAACATGAGGCAGAGCAGCCTCTCTATCTGGCGTAGGAGTGCCCAATGGTGCAGTGCACCACCCTATGCACCATCCCTGGCAACTCACTGCAGGTGATGAAATGACCACTTCCTCGGCTGCTCCTGGAGAGTACTGCTAGAACAGCTTCTGCAGCAGGATTACCTGAGATTGCAGGTAGTGCAGGGGCAGAAGAGGCAGTGCTGCCAGATTGGATCCCAGATGTGATGGGCATCAATGCTGGAGCCAGTGGAAAGGGGTCAGGCTGATCCACTGGGGCTGGCCTACCCTGCAGTGCTGTGGAGCATTTAGTGATGTGGTATACATGGATGACATGGACACATTTTGGTGACACATAATAAAAATAAAATAAAAAATATTTAATAAAATAAAATCAAAATAAAGAAAATGAAAAAAATATATAAGGGTTGCAAAAGTGCAAAAGCAAAGGCTTTTACACTTTTTTCTGTATGCGTTAGTTAGAACTGTACTTATGGCATGGGCCTGTTTGCAAAGCATTTCACAGAAATACAAGATTGGCAATACCTTAACATGGAATGTTCTGTGATAAGCCTATAGACATGTTTCAAGAACAGTTCATTTGATAACACTTTTAGCATTTCAAAGATGGTTTGCTAGCAAAATGTGTCATTTGTCTACTCATTTGGTGGAGGTGATCAAAGCTGTATGACAAACAGAAGGATATGTTGTTGTTCTTACTCTCCTTTTTGTTATTACACAATACACTCCAGGTTTAACACTTGCCTTGAAAATGTACCACTTGCCACAGATTTAGGTCAGAGCTGACTGTCTGATGCAAGTGTACAGAGAGTTGCCTGGCATCAATGTTACTATCTATATATATATATATATATATATATATATATATATATATATGTGTGTGTGTGTGTGTGTGTGTGTGTGTGTGTGTGTGTGTGTGTGTGTGTGTGTGTGTGTGTGTGCAGGAGGAAGGTTTTAGGCCCCCAGGTGATGAGTAAGTGTGCTGTATGAACAATTCCTCTAGGTCACAGTTAGTGTAAATGAATCACCAGTAACTTCCAAAATTATTTGTAAAACCACAGAAAAACAACTAGCGATCCAAACCACAGACAAAGAAGTCACTATTATTTGCCAAGAAGTACAGAGTTCTATGCCAAAATATGAAAAATTCTTTATTGTAGGCAAGCGCTTTCATGGTGCTACTCTCACCACTTCATCAGACCTTTTACAACAATGCATCACATTACACTATATTTTATACTAAAATTTGAGACAGCCCATTAACATAATTGATTCATTTAAATAAGTTAACCTGTTAATAACCCGAGAAAGCCTTCTATGAAAGCTATACATAGGGTACACAAGCTCAAACTACTATAAATCCATATAAGGGATGCATATATAACAAATAACCCTGTACTTATAGACAACATGTATAAAAAACATAATAAAAACACTTATAAAAAGACTTGTGTATGCATACTTTTAAACCAATACTTTCATACAAAAATAGAAATATAAAATAAGTGCATGCATACATTTCTCTCTTTCTGCACCTAACCAAAAGGGTGCTAAGTTATGATTTAATATATAAACATACTAAATGACTTGTGTATGGTCAAATCAAAGGCCTATTCCACAAAACAGATTTAAGGGGGATCTGTCATTTAGCTCCTGACCCTTATCTGCTCTCAGTCTAATAATACAACATGTCTCTGAGGCCTCAGTTCTGTTTATAATGCCCCCCCACTATCATTTTCTCTTATTAATTCTATCACTTGGAAGCTAAATGTATGTTCTGGCCCCTTACTTTGCACATGTTTATCCAATGCATTTGTCACATTCTGATTCCTAATATGTAATAAATGTTCTCGTATTCTGAACCTCATTTTCCTGTTGGTTTTTCCTACATAGAAACTCGGACAAGCATTACACACTGCTATATATACTACGTTCTTGCTATTACAGGTAGCTTGAACATTAAACACCAATTCTCTACATGTATCAAGGTGCATGAAATTATTACTAGTGTCTATGTATCTGCACTGATTACATCTAGTGCATGGTAATGTGCCCTTATTGACAGTAACATTTCTGCTTGGTGTTTCTTTGGCTTGTATAAGTTAACATAAATGTCTCTTCAGAGACTTTTTGTTTTCGAAAGAGAAACTTGTTTTTTCTCCTACTATCTCCCTTATATTGGGATCATGTGTCAAGATGGGCCAGTGCTTCCTAATGACTCCTGTTGTAAGGGATATGTTACTTGAATATTGAGTAGGTACTCAGAACTTTTTTTTCACTATTGGGTTCTTAGTTGTATTATTCCTATTATCAGAGAAATAGGGCTTCCCAGTAGTGTCTCAACTTGGCACTCTCATCTTTTATGTCAGTTGTAATGTTGTCTGTGTAACCCCTCTCTCTAAATCCTTGTCTCATGTCAGTAATCTCTTGGTCAAAGTCCTCGTCCCTTGCTGTTAACCTAGTTGCTCTCAATGTTTGCCCTTTCACAACATTTTTAAAAATGTGTCTGGGGTGCATGCTCTCTCGATGCAGAATGGTATTTCTATGACACTCCTTTCATTATAATTTAGTAGTTATTTGACCCTCTTTTGTCTTAATCACCTTTAAATCTAGAAACTCCAGTTCCTTCTCTGAAACCTTCATTTCAAAGGTTAGGAAGGATGTATTGGTGTTAACATTATGGTAAAACTTATCAAGGTCTTCCTGGCTACTATCCCATAACAAAAAGAGGTAATCTATTAACGCTTGTAGAATATTATCTGATTCCAAATGCCATTACTTATACTATTATTCTCCCATAGGGACATGACTAAGTTTGCATAGCTGTTGGCACTAGAGGTGCCCATGGCCACCCCTTCTTTTTGTTAATGCAAGATGTGGTCAAATCACATAACGTTGTTTGTGAGCACCTGCTCCATCAATAAACAAATTAATTCTCTTTTTGTCTGTGTATAAGTGCCATCCTTAGTTAGATATTCCCTTAGCATATCAACTCCCACATCATTGGGAATTGATGTGAAAAGGGAACAAACATCCAGCATAACTAACTTCACATTATCCAGAATTAAGTTAGTACTTTACAAAAAATCTTATAATTGGTTTAAGAACTGTTTGGTATCCCTTAAAACAGTTGCTTTCTTGTCTACTAATGGTCTTGGTGTTTTCTCCAAGTATATGGATATGGGTTCTGTTGCGCAATTCTTACCTGAGACTATGGGTCTTGGGGGAGGGGGGTTCACTGGGTTCTTGTGTATTTTGGGAATTCCTTGCATAATAGGGGTAAGGGGGCTATTCACTTTAAAGTAATTATACAAGTCTCCAGTTATCCAACTGTCTAGTAAACACTCTTATAACACATTTTCCAGTTTTTTAGAAGACTTTCTTTCTGTTTAAAAGTAATGATTTCATACACTTTAACATCATTTAACATGTCTTTCATTTTAGTGTCATAATAACTTTTGTCTGTAATTCCTATGGGTCCCCCTTTGTCAGCTGGTTTTATTATAATACTTTTATCATCCTTCAAGTCATTTAAGGCTTTGTATTCCCCTCTAGACATGCTATTAAAAAGGCTGTGTGCTTCTCATTATCTAGTAATTCAAATGTTTCTTTTTCACATAAGCTACTAAATACATGTACATTGGGGTGACTAGGAGGGATAAATGTGCTAGGTTTTTTGAAAGCAGTCGTTCCCAAATAAAAGTCTTAGCAACACATTCCTGTTAAACATTTTGAAGTCTATTATACTGTCAGTTACCTCAGTAGTTTGTGCAGGTATGAATGAAAGACCTCTGTTCAGCATCTTCATTTCATCCTGAGTCAGTGTTCTGTTGGAGATGTTCCAGACTAGGGGTCTTTCATTCTGTTGCTGTACCATCCCTTCTTTGATGTCCTCTCATTCAATATTGCTTGCTACCCTTTTCTTTTGAATCCTCCTCTGCTCTGTGATCTGCCCCTCTGGGACCCTTGCTGAGCTGGCATTAAATTTGTTGGAAATAGCTGAAAGAAAAGCATTCTTCCTGAGGAGGTTTTCCCTTCAGTAAATCCTTTGTGAAATAGATGGTAGTATTGATGGTGTTTTTAAATTATTTGTGGTCGTTTCCGTTGCTCCCTCACCATTTATCTTCTCACTTATGCTGTTTTCATTTTCAATGCAAGAAACTGTCTGCTGTTTAGATAAACCAGCTGAATGAGCCTTTGGCCTTGCCCCCCAAGATGTCCTGCATGTTATTTATGTGTGATGTCACTAAATGGTCGTCTTCTGTATTATTTAAGGTGGTTCCTCTGTTGTTTGCAGGTTCAATATGTGTTCATGGCCATACGAACATATGGCCCTCCTTAAAATCCCTTCTATCTCATTCTAATTTACCAAAATTCTGCCTATAGAGTCTGAGTGTGCTGTATGTTGTCTCTTAGCAAGTGTGAGGACATATTGAGCACACCTACATCTGCCTACATCCACTGCAGCTGGTGGGTCCCCTCGATTCCTCAGCTGCCTGTGGCTGTGGTGACCTTGGCATTTTTGGTGGGATGTGTGCTCCTACACCTTGCTGATCCTGCTAAAGCTGTTTTCTCAGGATGATGTTGTATAGAATGGCACATACTGGGAATATTTCAATGCATATCCATGGATTGTACTGCAGAGCTCTCCCAGATCTGGACAGCAGAACCGAGACTTCAGCAGCCCAAACGCATGCTCTATGATATTTCTGGTTTGAGCATGTGCCTCATTATGGAGTTCTTCAGTGGATGTTTGTGTATTTTTGATGGGAGTCATCAGACATGGTTCCAGTGCAAAACCTACACCCCCCAGAGTTTGCAGAGCTCCTGTAGTGTGTCCTTATCCACCCTGTAGTTCTCTATAATTTATACACCATGTAGGTTGTAAAAACTTAAATGGGGCCCAAAAATTCTTCTCTTTCTTGGCCTAGGTCAATTTGCAGAAGCAGCAGGAGCAGCAGCATAGGCCTCAGCCTGTTGCACATACAAATGAATTAAAGCAGCAGCAGCCTGTAACATTATTTCTGTGTAGACTCCTTTCTATAGCTGTATTCCAATAGGATTTAGAATTCACAGGAAAACCAGCACAGAGTCTACACAGTTGCTATATAGCTTGTTGAATAGCCCCACCATTTTTGATTGGTTGCATAGCATGCAATTTGGCTGCTTATGCATTAATTAACATGCTACTATGTTCACCTTGTTTGTGTGGCACTAAACACCACGTAGAGCCACTTACTGAATCCAAAACTGTGCTCCAACATGCCATGTACACGGTGGTAAAGGACCGTCCAATCTTTATTGAATGAATGTTTTTTTTTTTTTTTTTTTTTGTTACTTGTACTCCACAACCTATATAACAGTTTGGCTTGTGCATCTGTCACACATACTGATAAATGAACTGACTTACATACAATTCTAGCTGTTCTGAGGGGTGTTTATGCTGTATAGTTTTGCATACTTGTATGCAAAGTTGCTCTTTTCTAGTGATTGAATTTGTGTGCATAGCCTGTGTATTCACAGTCAGTGGGTGCCTGCTGTCTGCTGTCTCAGTTTTTCCACTGCTGTTTGTAGACTGTGTCATGCCCTTCAGTTCAATAGTGGTGTTGTATCTGCCTCCAACACCTTGAATGTTTTTGTAGCAACACAGTTATAGCCTAGGTTTACTGACACTTGAGCAGCTACACATTTGCTTGCAGCAGTTCATTATCATCAAGCATATTCACAATGGTTTGATCCTTCAGACTACTGATTGCTGATTGTTTTGGTAGATAATGCATACAGTTGTACACATACAATCCTGTTAGTAACAGACATATTAGATTTTTATATGCCAGCTGTTTGAACATATCACATTGTTTTCATTGTTGTACTTATTATATTCATGTGTGTTCAAACAATCATCATGCTACCTCTCTCAGATGTTTATCATATGGCTTGTCTATTGTCCACAGTACTATCATGTCACATTCTCCTTATTTTAACAATGACACTTTGTGGCTGTTCATATAAATCATTGAACGCATATATGAACCTTCATACATTTCTACAAAACTAATGACCCATGTGGGTGTTACTAAGCATATAGAATTATTCAGAAAAGAATACTGACATCATTTTATATGAATAGGACATATAAGGCTACAGGTAGCTCTGTCCATAATGGATGTGTCACAGTTCTGTGTAAATTGCTTTCATAATCATATTTTGTTGTGCTATGATATCCATGGATCTGTACTGCATGATAGACAGTTTTTTTCTTTTCTGTTGTGTTTTGCAATTAATCTTTACAGAGCATGAGACCCATGGATGTTCTCCAATCCAAAGATGATGTTGAGTGCATACCAGGTCACTGCCAGAGTCTTCCAAGGATGATGGTGATGATGATGACAGTGACAATGTAGTGGAACCTAAACCTGCCCCTGCCCAAGCTATCATGCCTGTGCCCTGGAGGAGATGCCAGCATGTCCAGAATCCAGATTATTATTGGGAGACAATCTGGGAGGTCATGACCAATGTGTTCCAAATATAGATTATTGACATGATGGGGTCCTTCTTTGAGGATATGGCATTGGCTACATTGGATTAATTCTGGGAGATAGGTCATTTGGGAGTCTGAGCTATATTAGCCTGGTCACTCCAGTCTGTAAGTATTGTATGTGAGCTCCACTTGTGTTATGCTGCCAACATGGTGATTACCATTTCATAGACTGGACTGTATGTGCACTCTTGTATATGCATACCATGTATCTGTCATGTTTATGTGTTATTGTCATGTGACATTTACTTTGGTTTCAATGTGTGCATGACACACATTAACACATTACACTTTCCTCCCACATTCAACTGTCCATGCATTGTGGCAGCTACCCTGCAGACAGTGCTGTAAGAGGTAGCTTATAAACATGTGTGTTAATAGGGTGACTGACAGACAACATATGTTATCCATGTTGTCCATGATCTGTAACTAACAGTGTGATATGTCTGGGATTTCTATGCTTTTATATCAATTATGTGCAGCATAATGACATTCCCTTCCTCATGTGTTTTGGATGACAGTTGTCATGGTGTCCCACTGTCATGATGTACTGTTGTGTTTCATGGCTTGGCAATACTGATGCCATATAGGATCATAGTTTAGTACTAGGCTAATTGCCCTTGCGAGCCATTTTAAGCCTAGCCAATTATCTCGTGTGAGACTCAAACCCTGCACCTTGTGTTTGTAAGGTAAACACCTTAGCCATTAAGCCACCCTATATGGGTATATCCTGTCTGTGTGCAGTTCTCCTTTTCAGACTGCATCAAACAGTGGTGTAGCATTAATCTGTATACAGTGTTATGGAAAATATGCTTTAACAGTACATTATGCTTTGTTTGCTGTATGTAGCATTTCCACATCCATTACATACTGACATTAGTTTGCCCCTTCCAGAAATAGTTGTACACATTAAGTGAATGTACATGTGTGCACATAGTTAGATACATACTGACACACAAATGTACCTTTGACATGTGAACATTCACTGAGTAACTGCTGATGTGCTGCAATTATACTCACAGGAGTGTCTTGTGCTCTATAATGAGCAGGGTGGTTGGCATACTCCTGTGTTTCTTTACTTGACATTTGCATGGCAGTATATGTGTATTATGCTTGCTTACCTATGCATGCTATTGTGACATGATTGCACAGTAATGTCTATGTGTGTATGTGTGCTTTATACATGTCCAGTTCTGTGGACATCAACAATCAATCCTGTCATTTGACATACATGTTTCATTTGGTTAAATCTATTTCTGTGTGACTTCTACAGCAACATGTGTGCTGTACACATGCATTTGTATTGTGTCAATTTACCTTGTCCTGTTTTACCCTGATGTGGGCCCATGTTGTTCACCTCCATCCTACCCTGCCATTTCACTGTTATTTTTTGCAGGTATATTTGCCTTTCTTATAACTACTGACCATTGCCATGTATTAATTTGACATGGTGTACATGTGCCACATGTATGGACATTTTGCAATGCAGGATACATGCTCACAATTTGCTGGCTAATGCTAGCAGTGCATCTTGTTGTCCTTATACTTCTATGTTACTTAGTGTATTTATTTTTAACATCCATGTGCACAACCTGTTTTATTTATTATGCGGTACTGTTACATTGTTGTCCATATTATTACATGTAATTGGTGTATGTATGTGTATCAGTCTTGCTTTCATTTATACTCCACTTATGTCACTGACAGACATACATTCACATCTATACATGTGTGTTGACTTTGACATGGCATATGTGTGTAACATACATGTTCCATTACACTTTGTTTGGGTTGTGTACACCTACTTGTGTATGCAGCAGCCTTTCTTGCTCTTCTGCAGTGCTTACATTTGGCACTGTGCTTAGCTGTTTGTCTTTCACATGCATGCTCATATGTTTGGGTTTGTCCTCTGGTGGAGTTATCTACCATTGTTAAACCTGTATTTGCTCACCTGTGATGTTGCATGTCTTACACCTGCACTGCTAATGCACTAGTTGGATATGTGCATATTTATTGAATGTGTACTGTGATCCTACTTTATTCCACTGAATAATCATCTGCCAATAGTCATACACATCCAGGTATGACTGCTACACAGTTTGCAACATGTTGTAATGTGATAGTGCATAGGTAGATATATTTTTCTGCATTTCAGCATGGCTGATATGCTTTCCCACTTTGATTGTCAACTTTCCATTGCCGGTGTTGTGCAATGTGCTGTTAACTTACCTGTGGTTACTGTCTTTTGTCCAACATTTGTCTGTATTTTGTTGTGCTATTTGTTCTATGGGTATACCTGCTGTGATGACCCTCTCCTCCTCTTTTCCTATGTTTACCTTTCCTTCTATTCTTAAAAGCAATGGGAGCTTATTCCCACCAATATATATATATATATATATATATATATATATATATATATATATATATATATATATATAGTTCATGCTCCTCTGACTTTCTTTCAGATTTTCCTATTCCAGCATCCATCATGTATGGCTCTCTTTTTCACCCATGCACCACCTCTTCTTTTCTATCTCCCACTTCCCTTGGTTATGTATTACTTGTTTTCTCCACACAAGTCCTGAACCCATTGTTAGCAAAGGTTAGCCATGGTGATGTGGCCATGATTGCTCTACACCTTTAATTTTTTATTAGAAAATGGACAGTTTCCATTAGAATCCACAAGTTTATAGATAAATGGAAAGTGTAAACTGGAATAATGAGTTGACTTATTTATGAAATATCTGTACTTGCCACATTTCTCAGAAGAAAGTGCTAGGGAACTGCTAACTCTAATAACCACACAAGAAATTGAGATGCATTTAAGGCATAAGGCTGGAAATGTATGGGAAAAATAACCTAGTATTAACTCCCATATGGCGTAACCTTTTTAATGTAGCTTGAAACATAAAAAGATACCACACTCATGGAAGCAAGTAGTCTTTACTATTATTTTGAAAGAAGGGAAAGATCCAAGTACTCACATTTCATAGTAGATCTATTTCTTTCTTAAAACATGACTATAAATCTTTATTTCAATGCTAGCTACTAGGTTTAGAAATGTACTTTGGGAACAGATAAAAGAAGACCAGTGTGGTTTTATGAAAGACAGGCAAACATTTCACAATATATTGAGAACACAAGTTATACAGGATGCAGAAGAAATGAGTAAAAGTGTGGTATTGTTATCACTGGATTTGGGAAGCATTTGACTGGTACACTGTGTTTATGTATAGGAAGTATTGCATATGAAGCGGTTTCCAGAGAGAAGTGTATCCCTGCTATAACTGAATTATAGGGGATTGACTGCCAGAATTAAAAGCAATATAAGGTTATCTGAAGAAGTAAAAAGAGAGAGAAGGAGAGAGAGATAATAAAGGGTGTTCATTGTTACCACTTTTATTGGTCATTTACTCTGTGCCTCTGACCCAAATGATCAAACAGCCTAAAATGAAAAGTTGAAATTGAGGATGTAGGGGAAGAAAAAAAATTGTAACATATGTGAATGAGGTAATATTGTATATCACAAATCCCGAAAGATATATAGAATATTAGTTTACCACTCTTAGGCATTACACAGATATTGCCGATTATATAATAAATGAGGATAAGACAAAAGCTCTTTGCAGAAATTATGCCCCAACTTAGAATCTCAAATGTGGGAATGTATTTTTTAAGATTTGCCATAAGGTCCTGAAAATTTTGCATATGTGTATGGAAAAGCCTTCACAAATATTTTTGTACCCAAGAGAAGCTAAATAAGATGAGTCCAGACGGAAGCAGTAATTGTTGGAGGTACGAGAAACAGGTCAAAGTAGGTTGGGAGCATAAATTTTGGACTTGTGAGAAATTGCAGGAATGTAAAACAGATTTATTTGCTCTGACTGAGTAAGCAAGAAGGGAGCAATGTGAGGTAAAATTCATAAATTATTATCTGAACTGGCATGGAGGAAATTCATACTTTAAGCAAGCATGGACATTAGACTTGTAGCTAATAATAGCAAAGCAGTACTAACTAGGATTTGGAAATAAAATCATCAACCTAGTATACAGGAAGTTACAAAGTTAACAAAAGAAATCTAAAGTAATGAGGGAGAGAATTAATGAAAATAGGCTCCCATATACTCCATAAAAAGAAATTGGACATATGGGAAAGGATTTAACAGAGATGAACTGAAACAGGGGTACTCAATTAAGAGTAAAAGGGTAAAAGGATTGCATGTAACATTAGAAAGTCTATTCTATACTCAGTAAGATAGAGGTGAGCACATTTTTGAAAGGTATGTTGAATATTTTCCTCTCAGTTTGCATTGTAACTCCAGGTGTTGGGCTGGATCCACTGTTTTTAAAGTAGAGTGCCAGGACCTTAAATGCATCTTGCATGTAGATGGCTTTTTTACTGTTAAATAGACTGGTTACTATATTAATAATATTAGTAAAATATTATTTTAGAGAGTATTAAAAAAACAGAATGCCAAAGAAGCTGAAAGGTAAGGTGTACGTAACAGTGATGAGACCATTTCTACTATATGGTACAAAAACCTGGGCAGTTAAGGCAGAGCAGAGGACAAATTAGACAGACAACCCCCCCCCCCCCCACACACACACACACACACACACACACACAAGAAAAAAACACCTTTCTTATGGAAACATGCAGCAACACACTTTTAATGTAGCTTAGTTCAAATGTGTTTTTCTTCAATCCCATAGCTAGTTCTAGACCATTGTTAAGGAGCACTTATCAAAGGTTGTATGCAAACTGGTAATGTAGTCCATTCTGTCATACTGTGTTTTAGAGAGCAGCTAAACTGGATTTCTGTTATAATCTATTTGGTTTATGTTCCAGAAACTCCTATTTGTATAACATTTTAACAGTTTGTATTTTCTGTGCCCAGTTTGCATAATTCAAGCATTAACCAACTTAACTGATAAAGTCAGCCTGACACAATTGAAAAAAACAGACCAATACAGTAAAATGGTTTGTCATTCAGTATTAATAAAAGGCAACCATTTTCAGTAGATTTAACTTACTGTAAAATAACCAAGTCTTAAAAGAGAAATAATTCCACACATTTAGCTTTGTACCTTTTTAGCTACCTAAAACTGTTTATTACAGTGACTGAACTTTCCTATAATCCCGATAGCCAATCTACCACAAAATAAAGTTACTTGTTGCTCTGTAATAGAGCTTAGCATGCAACAACATCCAGTCCAGAAAACAATCAAATTAAAGCAGATGGGATATAAAAAAGTGATGTTTTCCAGTATTGCAGAGATGCAACATAAAAAAATAAAATGGTGTGCTATAGAAGGTAGGAAAAAAAGATGGGACAGAGAATATTAGTGAAGAAGTAAATTAATGCAATTTTAACTTTAGACTCATTCTTAATGACATGACTTCTCATTATCATTTTACCAGCCAGAACATGATTTAAAGATGTATTATATCTGTTTTGCTGTTCTTCATTGATCTGTATATAGGTGTTTCACCGATGTAGATAGTCTCACTGAAACATCTTTGTGAATGAATCGTCATGTTATGATCGTGAATTATTGCAAGTCAACACAATGGTACTCCTGCTGGATATGGTGTAAAGGTTGTTGTTGCTATGCATTGTAGGTTTCACACATCTTGCACCTTAAACATGCTATGGGTCAGTTTGACACATTGTCTATCTATGTTATAATTTTCTTTTTAAAGTAAGTGGTGATGTCTACCTCCTTACCAAATGTTTGCCTTTTCATAAATATCCAGACATATTATGGATAGCATGGTAATTTTTTAAATACATTCATATCTTATAGCTAACATAGCTCATAGAAGTTTACATTTTTTCTTAGTATATGCTTTAAAAATAATGTGACAAAGATGACCATTTAGAAATGCATATTGTGCCATTACATAATTTTTGCATGGTATATTTTATACTTCCAAAACCAGAGACAGTGATAAAAACAAGTCTCCATATACATAAACCAGGTATACTCCATCTACACAAATCAGAAGAGGATTATTTGCACATCTTAGAAAATATAAACAGAATTTAAAAACCTGCATGCAAAATCTTCCACGTAAAGTGTTCCCAATACACAGTCAGATATTTCATGTGGTATGTATATATTATCACCGTTGCATTTCTTGACCTGTACTAGACTGTTTTGATACTTTCTGACTTCTTTGAATTCTAACATCTAACATCTATTATATAACTGTCCTGCAGATCTGAATGCATCCAGATACTGTTCTATAATTTCATTGATATTTAGAGATAACAAAGAGAGCAAATATTATATCACCCTTTAGTACACATGCACAATTCATTCCATGATATATAGAAATACAACTATTATGCTGACACTTGTTAAAGTGTACACACAATAACTCTTGGTACTGCATGAATTTTACATTTTATTGAAGTATTTGGTTCTGATATTGCAGTTTGCAAGAAAAGTAACATGGATAATAAAGAAATATTGTGACCAAAAATTAAGATTTATGTCTCAAAATAATGCTGTTTCTGAATGCCATTCCTATTTTTTAGTTATCATTTATTGTATCCCCAAAGTCTACTTGCCTTTCTTAAATGTTTTAGTATCACTTGTCTAATTTGCTTTGTTTTTATACCATATATCAGTGGATTTAAAAATGGTGGTGAAGCAACATACAGGGCAGAAAGGAGGACACGGACATAAGCAGGAATCTTATTTTCAAATATAGATGTTAGTGTTGATAAGACTCCTGGCAAATAAAAGGCCAGCATTACAAAAACATGAGAACTGCATGTGCTAAATGCCTTTCTAAGAGCTTTTGCTGATTTCAGTCTTAATGCTGCCCTTAAAATCATATAATAGGAGAGCCCAATCAATGTTATATCTGGTATTCCTATTAGGTATATTATAAAGTAAACAATGTTATCAGTGAAATATGTATGGGAGCATGCTATATTTATAACAGAAGTGTGCTCACAGTAAACATTATAAACAGCATTAACAGTGCAATATGACAACAAACTAACAAATGTAGTTGTTGAAAGTGCAACACAAAAACTTCTAACTATCCCTACTAAACTGCCTTTAACAATAAAAGTATTAGTTACTATGGCAGCATATCTCAGAGGATTGCACACTGCCATGTAACGATCATAAGACATTAAAACTAACACGGATGATTCCATGATTCCAGTGAAACAAATAAAAAACATTTGCGCAAAACATAAAGTGCAATATACAGAATATTCTCCCAACCACAATATTACTAAAAGTTGGGGCAGTAAGGTAACTGCTGCAATAACATCTGTAAGTAACAGAATGGAAATAATGTAATACATTGGTTCCCAAAGGCTTTGTTCAATTGCTATAACTAGGATAACTGTTACATTTCCAAGTAATGATACAAGAAACATAAAGAAAAAAGGGACAAAAAGCAGCCTTTGAATGTCATGAATGCCAGGGAGGCCCAGCAAGAGAAATTCAAAATCTTGATTGCTGGTATGATTAGCTGTTATGTTAACTGGCCATGGAAACATTATTTATATTAAGCTGTGTTCTATGTCCTACAAAGTAAATAAATACAGTTACTATAAACCACAAAGAAAAATAATCATTGAGTAAAACTTTCTTATAAAACTATACTGTAAACAGAAAGTTAGACTAGAATTATACACAAATATATTTTACCATTCAGCTTTAAAGCCTCTTTTTAGAGATAGACTATTGAATAAATAACAGGATTAGCCATATACATTTCTTTGTATAATAAATGTTTTAATACATGTTGGTGTCACTTCAAATGCTTATACTTATCAGGGTCTCTTAACTGATATTTTTATGTGTGTCTATGTGATTGGATGTGGTTTTATGTTATTTAGTATTTAAATTGGGTTTAATGTTAGTGGATTTGAACGTTTGATGAAGCAGTGTGTCAAGTATGAAAGCACTAACATTTTAACAGTTTTTTAATAAATTGTTTTGTACTGCCTCATTGCTTGATTGACTTATATGTTTTCTGGATTAATTCTGTGGTTTTAAGTGAATCATTTATCCTCAGTGCCACATTTGTCATTTACTAATATATTTTACAGAAATTATTGAAGGTAACTGAAAAAATATAACCATTAAACATAAAATAATAAATAAAAACCCTCTCCAGTAAATGTAATTAATTAGACATTTATTTGGTTGATTTCCTCAGTTCAGATTTGGCAAGTCAGTTTCATAAGAAGACAAGAGAAAATATGCTCTGAACATCAGCTAGATAATATAGCAATAACCCACGCCTGGGTGTGGGTAATGCAGGATTTACCCACGGTTGGCGTGGTTTGGTCCCGAGGGCGAAGCCCGTGGGACCAAACAAAGACAACCGTGGGTAATCCGCATTACCCACACCCAGGCGTGTTATTGCTATTATACTATGACATTATTTAAGAAAAGAAATAATTACTTTTCTTAAATAATGGCATTGTATAATGCCTCTTTGCTGCCCTTCCGCAGTTGTCTGGTATCCACGGCAGTTCTGATGTACTGCGTATGCCTACGCAGTACATCAGAGCTGTGGTCAAAAGCAACGGAGAAAGCAAGATCTCCGTTGCTTTTTACTGTTTCGCTATGTTAAATGGGTTTAACATAGCAAGACAGCTTTAAAATAAGCAACGGAGATCTCCGTTGCTTATTTTAAAGCTGTCTCGCCATGTTAAACCCA
>NC_056735.1:820290782-820299878 GCF_019279795.1 Protopterus annectens | reverse complement strand
TGCTGTAGTGAGTTCATGTCGGTAGGCATAGGTTCGACTCCCGGCCCTTCCCTGTGTGTGTGTGTGTTTCTGTTTCCAGCTGCCTCTGCAGATGAACATGCTTTTAGACGCTTCGTAACACATACCTTGGCTATTGCCAGCTATTCTCTTACGGGTGATGTCACCCACCTAGAAGTATGCCTCTGACAGCGCTGTGCTCAGTAATCTCGGTAGCGCGTTCTGTAAATGCTTCATGCTGTAGTGAGTTCATGTAGGTAGGTGTAGGTTCGACTCAGGGCCCTTCCCTGTGTGTGTGTGTGTGTGTGCGTTTCCTGCTGCCTCTGCAGATGAACATGCTTTTAGACGCTTCGCAACACATACCTTGGCTATCAGCGGCCATTCCTTTACGGATGTTGTCACCCACCTGTACATGTGCCTCTGACGGTGGTGTGTTCGGTGGTCCGCGTAGCGCATTCCATACCTGTGTCATACTTTTGTGTGGTTGGGTATGTGGGGGTGTGGTCAGTCACCATGCCTGCCACATGTGTGTGTGTGTCCATGCTCCCAGCTGCATGGGTTCATAGGGTATGGCTTTAAGGTTTCCGCAGAACACTCATATCCTGTGGCCATCCCTGTGTTTGTGGATGGTGAGACGCAGCTCGTGTACTGCTTGTGTGCCTGCTGTGGTTGGCGACCTCCGTAGCGTGTTCTCCACGTGCACCCTGCTATGGTGTGGTGGGGTGGTGCTGTGTACATTACACTCACGGGCTTGCCACATGTGTCCGTCTGTATCTCTGGCATTGTATATCTACGTACCTATGTTGTGCCCGTAGTGCTGCTCTTGCATGGACAGC
The DNA here is from genome assembly GCF_019279795.1 of Protopterus annectens. Taxonomy (NCBI): domain Eukaryota; kingdom Metazoa; phylum Chordata; order Ceratodontiformes; family Protopteridae; genus Protopterus; species Protopterus annectens. The sequence goes on along the minus strand of NC_056735.1, from coordinate 820,299,045 downwards.
TGTCTTTCCCATGTATCGCATATTTGCGGCTGACACATAGAACTGTGGTCGTTGCATATCCACTCATTGTCCATGCACGTCCGTATTCCAGAACATCCTAAGGACATCTGCTGGATATCGTGGCAGACAGCTACCCTTTGCTGTACTGACACTGTACCACACGCCATACACCTTGTGTGTAATTGCCTATTTATGGTGTGTGTATGTCTACCTGTGCTGTATGCATGGCCGTGTGTCCCGCTATAGCCATCTGTGCAGGTGTCACCACTATGGGTAATCCTTGTGGAGCTGTTTCATGTGCACGTCTGCACATACCTGCAGACCGTACTACCTCCTACGGCAGGCCTTAGATCGACTGCTGCCCTAGGCTGTAGGGCTCCATGGCCCACCACCACAACACATGGTGCCCCCATCTTGGTATATCTACATGACACACCTACTAGACAGGTGGCCCTACTAGTGTGGCGCCCTGGGAAGCCGCAGGATTGGTGTATGCCTACGGCCGGCTATGAGCACATCACAAGGCATGGTACATTGTTTTGACGTCTAGGTTATAATACCAGAGGTGGCACCTCTTCAGGTATGCTATAGAATGCGGATTTAAATGGATTATTAGGTGGAGGGTTGGCCACACACCAGGGCTTACCGATGGAACACTGATGAGGCCTCTTTTGAGAAGCAGGTGGATTAAACCCCCGTAACAGGAATGTTTACACACATTTGTCCACTCTTTCAGTTCTGTACCACTGTATTACAGTGATATGATATGCATATCTTCTATATATATTGTTAGATCTTTGATTGATGAGTATTCGGCATAGTACAATATCATGTAATACATGTGTTAATAGGATGCTTTCTGAGATGTTAATATATGTGTGTGTAGTTAATATCATAGCCTGTGCTTTCTATGCTGTGGGTTACATGTTCATCGCTTGCATAGAAAGTAACAATGGAAGTGTAAGGGGGATATTTAAAGCCCGGATGCTTCTATGTTATGTGTCTCACGGAGCCTACGGGTGAAAGCGCTATACGTCTATGAAGTAACCTCGTATACTATATGTGACCCGTCGTGACAAAATGTCTACGCTAATTGTTTCATCTACCTATGTGTGACTTGGGTTTGTGTGCCACAAGGTGCCAGCGGTCTTTGATGTTGATTAGGTGTATTCCATGGTCAAATTGACATTAACTATTAATTCATTGAAGGATGTTCTTTATATGCGTGAACGCCATAGTTTAAGGATCCTATGACTTCCCTAGTTGACGTTGTTGGTGTGCCATTAGTATGTGTTCCGCAGGTCGCCCATTTGTTCTGCGGTATGGAAGCGAGTGATCCCCATTCTCTTTCTGGCAGATTGAGTGCTGTGTATGCCGGTATTCGCACGGCGGTCTGACTTTGTATGTGGAGTCTCTACTGTAGTCCCTGTCTGTATTCCCTGTGTTATGCCTTACTACAGATGTGTGATTCCACCAAGTTTGCAGTTATGGGTGCCATCTTGGTCGTACGTTTATCCATCCTTGGGAAATGCCTACTGGACACTGGTATAGGGCTGTACCCATTTCACAGCTGCATTTAGCATTTTGCGGTGGATGATTGTCATTATTGGTGGGGGGTAAGGCATGTGCTATACCCACATCCCTCCCACGGGGCGGGACAACGGATTATCTGCCAAACAACACCGAGCCCCATTTCTGCATACCCACAATCCCATGGCTGCAGCCCTCGACGGTACCCATTATACATTCTTCATGTGTGCGGGACTGAGATGTGGACGCACTTCCATGGACTCGTCCATATGGGTATTTCTGCTCATATGTCCTGCATTTCATGGATACCTGTCATCAACCTTAAACACGCTGGTGGTGCATATGTCTAACTGTGCCATAGTCACGGCTGTTACTCCTTCAGCGTCGCTTGCTCCATCAAGTTTATATTGCATAGGGTTAAATTTTTGGGTCCTACAATGGACACCGATGTGCATATGTAAAGTGTAGAACCTGTTGCACTGTGTCCATCTGGCCAGTGGGTTTGACTGCTGCTGTATGTTCCCCAATCGCAGATGTGTGTTTGACTACACATATTATGTAGTGCTACGACATCCAGGTCTTTCAAAGCTGAAACCGAATGGTGTACATCCAAAGATGCAGGTTAGCAACTGCTTTACATAATCCTCAGAAGTCACAATAGGAAATATCCGCCACTGTATTGTCAAAATAACACCACCATAACATGTGGATCCTATTAATTCATTGAAGGATGTTCTTTATATGTGCGCCATAGCTTAACCATCCTATAACCTTCCTAGTTGACGTTGTTGGTGTGCCATTACTATGTGTTCCGCAGATTGCCCATTTATTCCGCAGTATGGAAGCGAGTGATCCCCATTTTCTTGCTGGCAGATTGAGTGCTGTCTACGCCGGTATTCGCACGCTGGTCTGGCTTTGTATGGGGGGTGTGTACTGTGGTCCCTATCTGTATTTTCTGTGTTATGCCTTACTGCAGCTGTGGAATTACAATGGGTTTGCAGTTATGGGTGACCATCTTGGTCGTACGTTTGTCCTTCCATGGGAATTGCCTACTGGACACTGGTATAGGGCTGTACACATTTCACAGCTGCATTTAGCATTCTTCAGTGGATGATTTGCATTATTAGTGGAGAGTAACGCATGTGCTATACCCACATCCCTCCCATGGGGCGGGACGACGGATTATCTGCCAATCAACACCGAGCCCCATTTCTGCATACCCACGATCCCATGTCTGCAACCCTCGACGGTACCCATTGCACATCCTTCATGTGTGCGGGAATGGGATGTGGACGCACGTCTATGGACTCGGCAATCTGGGGAGTCCTATTCATATGTCCTGCATTTCATGGACACTTGTCATCAACCTTGAACACGCTGGTGGTGCACATATCTAGCTGTGCCGTAGTCACGGCTGTCAGTTCTTCTGGGTCTCTCGATCGCAGCCGGTTCACATTGCGTACGGATTAATTTTTAGGGTCCTACAATGGACACCAATGTGCATATGTAAAGTGTAGAACTTATTGGACTGTGTCCATCTGGCCAGTGGGCTTGACTGCTGCTGTATGTTCAGCAATCACGGATGTCTGTTTGAGTACCCATATTATGTAGTGCTATGTAAACCTGGTTTTTCTACACTGAACCCAAATGGTGTTATTCCAATGATGCAGGCTAAGAATTTCTTCAACTAATCCGCAGATATCCCATTAGGACATTCCCGCCTCTGTATTGTCAAATTAACACAACCAAAACATGTAGATCCTATTGATTCATTGAAGGATGTTCTTTATATGTGGGTACGCCATAGCTTAACCATCCTATAACCTTCCTAGTTGACGTTGTTGGTGTGCTATTAGTATGTGTTCCGCAGGTCGCCCATTTGTTCCGCGGTATGGAAGCGAGTGATCCCCATTCTCTTGCTGGCAGATTGAGTGCTGTGTACGCCGGTATTCGCACGGTGGTCTGACTTTGTATGTGGAGTCTCTACTGTAGTCCCTATCTGTATTCCCTGTGTTATGCCTTACTACAGCTGTGTGATTCCACCAGGTTTGCAGTTATGGGTGCCATCTTGGCCGTACGTTTGTCCATCCATGGGAACTGCCTAATGGACACTGGTATAGGGCTGTACACATTTCACAGCTGCATTTTGCATTCTCCGGTGGATGATTTGCATTATTAGTGCGGAGTAACGCATATGCTATACCCACATCCCTCACATGGGGCAGGACAACAGATCATCTGCCAATCAACACCGAGACCCATTTCTGCATACCCACGATCCCATGGCTGCAACCCTCGATGGTACCCATTGCACATCCTCCATGTGTGCGGGAATGGGATGTGGACGCACTTCTATGGACTCGACAATCTGGGGATTTCTGTTCATATCTCCTGCATTTCATGGACAGTTGTCATCAACCTTGGACACGCTGGTGGTGCATATATGTAGCTGTGCCGTAGTCATGGCTGTCACTTCATCTGGGTCTCCCGATCGCAGCAGGTTGACAGTGCGTACGGATAAATTTTTGGGTCCTACAATGGACACCAATGTGCATATGTAAAGTGTAGAACTTGTTGGACTGTGTCCATCTGGCCAGTGGGTTTGACTGCTGCTGTATGTTCAGCAATCACGGATGTCTGTTTGAGTACCCATATTATGTAGTGCTACGTAAACCGGGTTTTTCTACACTGAACCCAAATGGTGTAATTCCAATGATGCAGGCTAACAATTGCTTTAACTAATCCGCAGATGTCCCATTAGGACATTCCCGCCTCTGTATTGTCAAATTAACACGACCAAAACATGTAGATCCTATTAATTCATTGAAGGATGTTCTTTATATGTGGGTACGCCATAGCTTAACCATCCTATAACCTTCCTAGTTGACGTTGTTGGTGTGCCATTAGTATGTGTTCCGCAGTTCGCCCATTTGTTCCGCGGTATGGAAGCGAGTGATTCCCATTCTCTTTCTGGCAGATTGAGTGCTGTGTACGCCGGTATTCGCACGGCGGTCTGACTTTGTATGTGGAGTCTATACTGTAGTCCCTATCTGTATTCCCTGTGTTATGCCTTACTACAGCTGTGTGATTCCACCAGGTTTGCAGTTATGGGTGCCATCTTGGCCATACGTTTGTCCATCCATAGGAAATGCCTACTGGACACTGGTATAGGGCTGTACACATTTCACAGCTGCATTTAGCATTCTCCGGTGGATGATTTGCATTATTAGTGTGGAGTAACGCATATGCTATACGCACATCCCTCACACGTGGTGGGACAACGGATCATCTGCCAATCAACACCGAGACCCATTTCTGCATACCCACGATCCCATGGCTGCAACCCTCGACGGTACCCTTTGCACATCCTCCTTGTGTGCGGGAATGGGATGTGGACGCACTTCTATGGACTCGACAATCTGGGGATTTCTGTTCATATGTCCTGCATTTCATGGACAGTTGTCATCAACCTTGAACACGCTGGTGGTGCATATATCTAGCTGTGCCGTGGTCACGACTGTCGCTTCTCCTGGTTGGACGATGAAGGCTGGCAGGTATTCCGTACGGGACAATTTTTGGGTCCTACAATGGACACCAATGTGCATATGCCAGTGGTTTTGACTGCTGCTGTATGGTCCCCAATCGCGGATGTCTGCTTGACTACCCATAGTGTGTAGTGCTACGGAAACCAGGTTTTCCAAAGCCGGAACCAAATGGTGTACATCCAATGATGCAGGTTAACAACCGCTTTAAATAATCCCCAGAGGTCCCAGTAGGGAAGTATCGCCACTTTATTGTCGGAATGACACCACCATAACAGGTAAATCACGAGCACTTTGGCCCGGTCTTACCGGCCATTTACAAGTGTAATTAGCAGACACATATCAATAAATGTATAATAATACATATTGTAATACTGAAGTTAATCTATGTTATTTGGACAATGGATTCTGCTATTGACATACGATGCTGTGGGTGTTGCCGGTAACCATACACATGGCTTTCTCAAAGGCCAAATTCACAATTCTGAACACTACTGTGGTCTCCTTTAAGGACCCTGAGCCAGTGGTCAACATTACTCAAGCCACTGCATCACTTACATATGCCTTCTACCGGCACCTACAGGACTGCATGGATCAGGCATTCCCTTACCCAACTGTGGTTCATTGTACCAATGCCAAGCATCCAGTGTGGTGTACCCCAGCCATACACAAGCTGTACAATGAGAGGAGGTGGCTACTACAAGGCAGAGCAGACACCTTGTGAGGTATGACACCCTTGCTCATTATATGTGAAGAGCTACAGGCTGACATGACATAGTCCGGGGCAGGTTCCACAGATATATCTCCAGGGACTCGACAGACAATCATACGGCCTTCATTTGCTATGCTGGACACCTGGGAGGTAACTCCCAGATATGCTCTGACTGGGTTCACAATGATGTGGAGTTTACTGAACATACACACATTGCCAACATATGGGCTGACAGGTTCGGTGAAGACATCTCCACCCCTCCCCCCAACATGGAGAGATGTCTGTACCAGCGGTTTGTGGTCCCCGAATGTTCTGTAACACAAGGGTGGGACATGCTCTGTCCAAGGTAGTGAGCACAGTATCCATGGGACCAGCTGGTGTCCTGACTGTGTACTCCGTGATCTCATTGAGGAATTAGACCCACAGTTGGGACAGCTGTTTATTCTTAGCCTCACCTTGGGTAACGTACCCAAGTTGTGGCGCACGGCGACTGTAGTCCCACTTCACAGGGCCAGTGCCTCCACTGACCCTGGTTATTACCGTCCCATTACCATGAGAGGACTTATCTGCAAAGACATGGGAAAGGATCATACTGTGGCCCATAGATGACGACATAGGGGACCTGCATACTTTGCATCCAACCCAGTTTTGCTTGGTCAGGGGTGGTTCATGCGTTTAAATCCTGGTTGACGTTTTAGGGACAGTCACCGAGGCCATTGTTGAGGGTCATGCAGTCCATACAGCCTACCTCGACCTGGCAAAGGGCTTCAACACAATACCCCCCTCGGGTATCATTGATTAACCCATCGGCTTGGATGTGAACACGTACATCGCAGGATGGGTTGCAAACTGGCTAGGTGACACAACCCACGCGGTCATAGTTGCTGGCAGCATGTCGGACTTACTGCCTGTCACAGGCGGTGTTCCACGGGGCTCTACCCTGGGTCCACTCTTTTTCTACATCTACATTTCCACAGTGCAAGCACACACAGGGGTGTTATGGCTGACATTGTTTGTAGATGACTGCGAACCGGGTGCCATAGTGGGATGGACATCTGACACAGATATCCTTCAAAGGGGCATCCCAGGTATGGATATCTGCTGTCAGGGACATGGCCTACAGCTAAATGCCAGGTGATGCATAGTCATACCCATCGGGAAGAACGAGGTCACCCCGTTCCGGCATATGGGTGGCAGTCCACTGAGCATGGGGGGAATTACCAGGGATCTGGGGACCCAGGTTGTCAGTCACCATTCGTTCGACACACACGTTGCTATCGTGGTTCGGTAGAACTTCTACATTGCCCGCCTGATCGTGCAGGGATTCACATCTAGATCGGGGTAGGTCATCGTCTCCTTGTACTCATTACTCGTTACACCTATGATTGAGTACATTGCCCCATTCAGAAGGTATCTGACCCGACACCTACAGCAGCTGGGAAGGCCCCATAGGTTAATCGTCAGACAGATGCAGGGTGTCAAGGATTTGTGTTATGCTGCCCCACTGTAAGGACTCCTGCTCCATTCAGTCACATACCTCTTGTTCAGTGTTGACCTGTGCCTGACATACGAGGCCATGCCGACCCATATTTGATGACTATGCTTCACCTACTGGATCTACATCCCTCGGAACCACAAGGGCAGGTGACGTGAACCTTGACACGGTCATTAATAGAATGTGTTGGAGTGACACATACATCACCCAGACACTCACTATGCTGTGGATCTACATCACAGTACATGTGAGGCAGAGAACCTTGCTAGCCTTGTTCGAGGGGGATCTTGTCCGTTGGATGGGGGATTGCAAATATACCCCAGGGATTACATCATTGTCACTGCTTGACAGAGGTACAGCAATATAATAGGCATTTATCTCCAGACCGGAGGGTTGGCAAAGGAAACCTAGCTATGGCCTAGGGTTATGGCTGCCCTTGGGTAGATAGCCTACTCTGTACCTATGGACCTATGGACCTATGTTCATAGTTTGTCCCATTCACACTTGTCTATCCCCTATCCTCTTTCTCATGTGTATATTTCTGTGGCACGTGATTGAACTCTGTATTACCTGCAGGTATGCTGTCTACAGTGCACATCGTCACGGTTGATTACAGTGTATCTGTGTACCTACCTCTGTGATACTGAGGACTACCACACATCCTTCACAGCATTACATGCATATGTCCATTCTATTATTCTTTGGCCTAAGGGGGGGTGTTAAGGCAACGGTTACACGTGTCCCTGTTTGTGCGTGCGTCATGGTGGTCTTTGACCAGCCTCCGTTGCTGTCGTGGGATGAACGGTGGTGTTGGTGTGTGTTTGGCATGTGTTTTCACTGCCGGTACATCTGTGGGAGGTGGGGTTGGCACATGTTCCTCTTTGCAGGGGGCCCCATCCTGGACTTTTGTGTCATGCATCTACACTTGGCACGTGCCATATGTCCTGTGCTATTCCCACAGTCGTGTATGCCTTCATGCATTAC
>NC_056735.1:820135782-820285782 GCF_019279795.1 Protopterus annectens | reverse complement strand
CCACAGAGGTACCACATTTGTTCCCCCAGTCTGATCCCAGGAAATCAGAGCATGTGCATATGTCCCTGGGTATGCACATTTCCTTCCCTCATGATGTCCATGAGTATGCAGACTCCCTTCATACAGTATTTATGTGCATCTTCTCTGTTACAGTGTTCTTAGGTGCCTGAGACATTTATCCAGCTGGAGTCACTTGGACATAAGTCTGGGCTTTACTTTTCTATTCCACCAGTACAGACACAAATATTACATCATTTTTATGCTATACTATACCTTTTAAACAAAAAAAAAAGACATTTTTATTGTATGAGCCAAAGAAATTTCTATTAAAACTCTTGTACCTGTATTTGCATTTCATTGTAAAAATGTTATGGCTATTTTATGAAGAAACAGACTGTTTTTCAGTGCAAAACTATTTGTTCAGTGCCATGACCTCCATCTTTCAACGTTATGAAGTACACTTTATATATAGGTGTTCCATAGATGTTTAGCCATCTTTCAGTGGCAGTTAGTGTTCTCTTCTCTGCTCACTATTGCTACATTACTGACAACCAATGGACAATCAGCACATGATAAAATGTAGGCTGTAAAGGGGATACCAGTAAGTCTTATTTTAGATTGGCACCTTAACTCACATGATTAATTGTGTGGGATATGCTTTCAAGTTACTTTTCATTCAATGGTGACCAGAAGATCCATAATTCCATTTATCCATTCCTGTTCTTAACACTCAGTCAGTGAATGGTGCTGGCATATTTTCAAACGGTTTGCTACTTTAATGCAAATAGCAGCAGTGTTACTTTAACAGGACCGTTTAGTCATTCGTATGTGTCTGTGACATTCCATTTCCTTTGATTACTGTTTGTTAGGGGTAAGGATTTTTATTCAAATGCATGTGTACAGTGAGAAAAATATATTTCCATATATTAAATGTGTATAAACACCAAGGTTAGGATATTTCAGAGTCATGTTTCATGTGTTATCATCATTGTGACACCCGTGCCCTGGCCCAGCAATCAAGGAGCCTCAATCTTAATCTTCACCACTAACACCAGTGAGGGGCATCTCATATAGGAGGAAAGGATAACAAATACACACAGTAAAGTGCAATTTCCCTAAATAGCATACAGCGATCACAGTCAGTCTGGGGCTGGTCGCTCCCTTGCTCTCCAGGTCCCCATAACACTCCACACTGGCACAGTTATAGGGTCCAGATAGCCTAGTGGGCAAGCTAAAACCTCCAGCACCCTCTCTGTCCAACCAGTGCTTCATGTCCCTGCCCAAGTAGCTGACACACACACACACTTTGAGAAGAGTTTATACAACCACACAGACAATCCTGGGAAAGGCTGGCACAGGTTCTCCAGCTGTGCCTCTTTTACCCAGACTATACTGTAGAAATCACTGCCACCACCCAGCTAATATTTATCAGCTACTCAAAGGGTCTTACAAGGGTGTCCAATTATTACTGTGCAATATTATTACCCGGTTGGTAGTATAGCCCATGGCTAAAGCTATTGGAGTGGCTTTGTACAATTTTTCCAAAGGCATGCAAGTACTCTAGAGAGCTTCAATTATCTCTACAAAAACAACCACAGCTGAAAGGTTTTAAAATATTTAATATTAAACAATAAAAACTCAAGACAATACTTTTTACTACAAAGTGCTAGTCAAGAATTCAGAGATCACAGAGAAATACTTAAAATAATTCAATAGTACAGTTCTGACATCACAGAAAAACACTTAGTCGAATCTTTCTGGTTTCTAGATATTTTTAAGAGAAAACACAAGTCTAAAATAAACTTACGTATAGACCACAGGCAGAGTGCCGATGAGTTGGATGGTCAAGACAAAAATCCTTAATGTCCTTTGATTCTCTCTGTTTTTAAAATCACATTACTGGTTCTCATTACATCATTCTTCACACTTCCCTGGGTTCTCAGGCTAACAGAAACTTCATTTAAATTCTTAACATCTCCTTTTGTTATCTTGCAGCTGGTCAGGAAGCAGAGCAATAAAAATACATTTGCATGTTTAAATCTAGCAATTTAACTCTTGGTTAAAATAATAGAAAGAATGTCTTCACCTAGACAGGCCAGAGATGACTTTAGATCAAAGGGTCACAGCATGCCTGTGGTTTACATTAATATTTACAGATGACAGAATTATCTATAAAATTCTATCTGGCTAAGCTGGCAGCCGTCACAATCATCATCATCACCCTCCTTTTTTCCTATTTTCTCCATGGGGTCGATGTGTCATGTTAACTGTTGCCATCTCTCTCAATTCAGGTTTACACTCCTTCCTTCTTCGACAGTCATACCTGACTGTCACAGATCTTCTCTCACACAATCCATCCATCTCTTTGCTGGATGCTGTCGTTTCCTCTTACCTTTTCTTGTATGTCCCAAATCTTCTTCACCAGCTTGTCTTCTGCTTTTCTGCATGTGTGCCCGAACCACAGTAATCTGTTTCCTTTGATATTTTCTGCAACTGGAGCTACTTTGGCTTCTGCTCTTATGTCTTCATTTCTTCTTCTGTCCCACAGTGTGCATCCTACAACCCTTTTCAGGTTCTTAATTTCCATCAGGTCTAGCTTCCTCATCTGCTCTGCCTTTACTACCCAGGTTTCTGTGCCATACAGTAGTACTGATTACACCACTGTTTTGTACACCTTACTTTTCAGCTTCTTTGGCATGCTTCTGTCATAGACTACACCCGGCACTCTATGCCATTGGCTGCAGCCCCTCTAATTCTAGTTTTAACTTCTCAATTCAGACTTCCCTCTCCTCAACAACCCCTCCCAGATAACTGAAGCTACTAACCTGTTCCACTGTCTTCCCTTTTATCTCGACTCTAAACTTTTTTCTGATTTCTCCAATTTGCTGCCATTACACTGTCTCACCTGTACTTAGTTTCATCCCATGTCCCCCAGTTTTGAATTCCATTCCATTCCCCTATCCTTTCCTGAAGTTCTTGCCTGTAATGCCACATCATCTGCATACTACAACTTTGCTGATCTGTTCCCTCCAACTCATTTGTTAATGTAGTCCATCACTAGTATGAACAGCAGTGGGCTCAGAGATGAACCCTGGCGCATACTAACTCCCACTGGGAAACCCTCTGTGAGACCAGTCACTGTCCATACTTGAGTTATTGGATCCTTGTACATAGCCTGCACTACTTCTACCATTGTTTGTGGGACTTTGAACCACTGCAGTACTGCCCAATTCAGCTTTCTTGGAACCTTGTCATATGCTTTCTCCAAGTCTAGGAATACTCAGTTGGACTCTTTCTGCAGCTCTAGCTTCTTCTCAGTTATCTTTCTCACTGCAAATATTGGGTCAGTTGTGCTGCATCCTGATCTGAATCTGAACCTCCCATCTTCCATGTGTCCGTCCCCTAGATTTATTTACATTGAGGACTGCTCATTTTCACATTCAGTTTGTAAGCAAGTCAGATTAAATATACATTAACAGTACTAATCCCTCACTGTCTTGCAAACAGAAAATTTTTGACAACACTCAGCAGAGGGGCATAGTCCTATTTCCTTCAGTATGAGAGAGGTTAACATATCGTCACTATTAACCTGCTAGATGATGACAACATTAATGAATATGAAAATTATCATATATTTTTGAAGCAAAGTATTTTAGCACTAATTATAGTCAATAATTATTAAGTGTAACTCACCATTTTCTAAACAGTGCACCAGTTATAGTTTTTAAAGTCAGTGTCATTGGTTCAATTCTCATGGGCGTACATCGAAGCAGCATATAGGCAACATTTGTTTATTTCTCTTCACTGTTTTCCCCCTCTGCTTTTCAGTATGTACACTGTCTCATTTTGTTTTCTATCTATCTATCTATCTATCTATCTATCTATCTATCTATCTATCTATCCATCTATCCATCTATCCATCTATCCATCTATCTATCTATCTATCTATCTATCTATCTATCTATCTATCTATCTGTCTGTCTGTCTGTCTGTCTGTCTGTCTGTCTGTCTGTCTGTCTATCTATCTATCTATCTATCTATCTATCTATCTATCTATCTATCTATATTTATTTTTATCTGTCTATCTTCAATTACCTGACAGTTAGTTTATAAGAGCTCTATTGCATATCAGGCAGGTACTAGCATCATTCTTACCTTGCTATTTTTAAGGTGGTTGGGGGGGCAGCATGTTTTGAGTGATTCGGTTTGTACCAGGCATGGGTTTGTAATTTATTAAAAAAAAAAATTCAAAGAGAAGTGGTATTATAGGAAAGCACACTAAGTCCAGGTTAAATTTAAAGACTTTCCTTCCTGAATGTTGTTGCTTTGGTTCTCTCTTATTTAATATCACCGTGTCTCTTCTGATAGGTTTCAAGCATGAACATTGTTCATTCTAGGCATTTTATTGCGTGTGCGTGTGTGTGTGTGTGTGTGTGTGTGTGTGTGTGTGTGTGTGTGTGTTAAAGATTTGGAAGTAAGATGACTACAAGTTATCCTTGTGCGAATTGTATTCATTATATTTTCTTTCAATAGGTTAACCCAGCATCATGGAGTTTCTGCATTGAAGTAATGGTGGGGGTAAATTGCAGGGGATACAGGTATGGCTTTGAGGAACTTTCTGGAGAAATAATGCTGGTCAGCCATTACTGGCAAGTTGGAAGAGGTCTGTCAGCCAAGCAGGAGAGTCAGAATTAGTTGAGGAGGTTTATTGCCTAAGAAGCTTAAGCAAAAATGAAGAAAGGCCAAGTGGTACAAGTGCCAAGGGAGGCAGTTTAGGCTATCATGTCAGGCATGGAACTTATAGAAGAAAGCCAAGGACAACAGGATATTCAAATTTGACAGAGGGTGGATATTTGAATTAATTGTACATGCATTTAATGATGAAGCGAGGTCTAGGCATTTATATTAAAATTGGGGATATAAAGTTAGTAACATATCAGGTGGTAACTGTGGGGCCACATACTTATAGTATTAGAAATGATAGTGATATGACTGTTCCTTCTCTATTTTGCCTATTTATTGATGAGGAAGGGTCAAGACAAGCTGCTTCAATCTTGGTAAACAGTACTATTAGTAAGGTTACGGCATTTGTTGGAGTCATATCTCTCAACTGTCCAGATTTTCACAGAATGTCCAGATTTTGCCTGATATTTTTAGTCAATTTCTTATAAAATTAGTTTTTTTTCTGGCAAATCACTGGGATGTTCTGAGGATTGACGTCACTAAATAATGACATGCATTTGAGTTTCAGACTTCAAATCCTTCCAAAAATGTATGTTAACACAAACCCCGTTACTCTAGCAACTTTCTAAGTTTATAAGAGCAATATTTAAAATTTGTCCCTATATTTGGGCCTTTGTCGAACCCCCCCTCCATTTTTCAAGCTATGTCCAAATTTCTTGCACTAAGAGGTTGAGATGTATGGGTGGAGTCTAACCTGCATGTGCCATGGGCAGAGCCAGATCCGGCACTAGGCAACCTAGGCAACTGCCTAGAGCCCATGCTGGCTTTGGAGCAGTCCTCTAAAAAAATAAAATCTTCTGTAAATAAAGAAAGCTGGAAGACTTCAGTAAACACTGGATGGCTTTACCACCTCATGGGAGAATTTTTGAAGAACCACAGGAGCGCTGTAGGACCTAGCGGGAGACTCGAGCAAACCCCTGAAACATCAGCTTTAGGACAAACATCCTAACATAAACTGGGAGATAATGGAGCTAATGTGCAGTGTAGGGGATTCAGATTTTGAGTAGATGTCCACTGCAGAAGATTTTATTATGGAGGAATTTGATAAGATATTTGATGTCTAGCATGGGAGATTTGGTAAGTAAGCAAATCCATCCTCAATCAGCAAGTGCAGTTTGATTTAGGTGCAACCAAGTAGTGTGTCATGTGTGTGTGTGTGTGTGTGTGTGTGTGTGTGTGTGTGTGTGTGTGTGTGTGTGTGCGTTCATGCGTAAAATACCCCAGTCAGGAGAGATGACTTTGCACAGAGTCATACCCCGAACCTTGATTTTTGGCAAGTATGTTCCTTAAACCTCCACACCAAATGGCATTTTCCTTGTTCTTGTAAATCACTGAGGATTACAGTCTGTCAGTGTCATTCATAGAGCTTTGGTTGTGCTGTTCAATGTGGTGCAATATGTAGCTTACTTGCCATTGGTGCAGAAGTTTCTGGATTCTATTTTCACCCCAGCTAGATTGATTGCTGACACTACTGTGCAGCATTGGGAATTGGGTAGCTGTTGCACTCCTGAGAGTATCCTCCTTTGAATACACTGCCTATTAGCTATGAACCTGTTGTCAGTTTGCCAGATGAACATTATTGCATATCATCAGTTTGACACTTTTTTAATGTAACACAGAGTCAGTTTATTCTTCAAGAAAAGCAGGTATTGAATTTGTAGATGAAGTACTAAAATGCAAAGTTATTTGCCAGCAGCAACCTCTTCATTAGTTGCAGCTATATTTAATGTGGTATTATTCAGATGACTTTTACTTTTGCAGAGATTGTGTATATTGAATTATTTATGGATTATAATGACCGCACTTAGTGGCATTTTGTAGTTGAAATGTTTTGAAATGTATAGGCTTGTCATTATTGGCTCATATGTTTTGTTTTGCTTCTTAATGGACAATGTCCAAAGCTACACATTTAAAATTTACTCCAGGTGGTAATGTATCAAACAAAAAATATAGTTTTATACAATCATTAAGGTGAAGTAAAGAATGTGTGCATTTATGTATGACCTTAAAAATGTGTGCAGGGGGCACATGGTTTGAAAACAGCCCAAAGTTACACATAATCGGCCACTGGCCAGATGCATTTTCTTTGAATGTGGGTTTTAAAGCAGTTTTGATGAATGTGAGTTTCAAGGGAAGAGAAGTTTACTGCTGCTGATGCTAAGTCTGTTTTCATTGTGATACTGAATTGTTTTGATTTAACAGATGGCTATCAATGTTGGTATTACAAAATTTGAAATAGTTTTAAAGTGAATGCAAATAGTTGTAACCATTTTAGAAGTAAAGAGAAAATAGTGTACACATTACAGTAGCAATGCTGAGGGTAAATTGCAGGGGATACAGGTATGACTTTGAGGAGCTTTCTGGGGAAATAATGCTGCTGAGCTATTACTGGCAAGCTAACTGTGTGGGAAGAGGAGGCAAGTCATGGGACACTGGAATGGCTACTGTGCAGGGACAGTAGGGAGCAGGGATGTAGAGCATTCCTGATTCATAACCATGCCTATGACCCCATTTGATCAAGATCCAGCTCTGGCCATATGCTCAAATATCACAGCTCATATCACTCAGTCAGTGAAGCAAAAAATATCAAAGGGTGAATACATCTGTATATGTAACCTCATAGACATGGATGGAGTACAAAGGAAAATGAGTGCTGAGGTGTGGGATTACAAGGAATTAGAAGAAGCACTTGCTGCCTTGGGTAAGAGACAGCTACAGATCATAAAAGTGAAGTCTTGAGACAACGGGGTACTACACTTCATATATTATATGGTTATAATTGTTTAGAATAACCTGATCAAGCCCCCTTTCCTGTTGAGTTACTTCCTTATTATGAGGAGGCTCACCTCATTAAAGGAGGCCTCTCATGGCTCTGGTATGATCAAAGGTTAAGAAAGCTCAAAGCCATAGGCAAGCAGTTGATACAAAAAGTCAGACATACAGATACATGGCTCAATGTCATGTACAATATATCCAGATCTAGTTTTGGGCAACTGGAAGATTGGCTTGTGTCCAAAAGTAAGTCATCCTAGGCATTTAATTCAGGTTGTTGCAGATGTTCAGCTTACAGATTTCCGCATTTCTGCAATATCTATGGAGGCAAACATCTGCCTGTTGTGCTGACTCAAAGAAGGCAAGGGCAATGCTGTATTCAATCTGCTAGGAAGTTAGTTAGGTCCATAATTCTTTTGAGGCACTAGCAGACAGCAGCAAGAATTCTTATTAGGGTATTAGAAAGCCTTATGCTTTTTCCAGATTTAAAAAAGCCATCTTGGAATCACTACCCTATTAATATAAAGGTTTTGGAATTCTTGCTTAGTTATTATCCTTACAAATCAGTTGCCTTTGACGCGATTAATTGGTTCAAACAAAGCTTTTCAATCAGGACTATCACAAATCTGAAGTTAGTTCTTTGTAAGAATTTAAAGCCACCACTATTGTTGGTACTTGCAAATGCTTTCCAAATGGAATCTTGTCCATGTGTGCATATAAAGTCTTATCCGAGCATGCTGTTGTACTATAAAGGCCAACTCAGCTCGTGAACTGTTTAATTTTGTTAAAAAATCAGCAATATTACAGGATAGCAGTGATACCCTGTCTATTTGTTTGTGTAAAAAACCTCACACAACCTACTGAATCTGTTTGCCGGTTCCCGTTTATATTCACTATGAGCAATGTAGAGTATTGTCTGATAGTAACCTCACAATTATAGATATTTTTTAATGTATTCTAGCTGTTTTGTAATATTATAGTCTGCTTTATACAATCAGACTTACAGTAATAGTTTTAGCTGTTTCCTGGTATTACGGGTCATTGCAAGTAAATCACTCTGAGCATTGTGGACTCTTCCCTGAAATTAGCCATACAATTGTAGTCATTTATCTAAGGAACTCATGCTGTTTGTTACTTATTATAACCTGCTTTCATTTAGTGTTTTCATCTTTTTGTAGTCTGCTTTCACCTAGTATTATTCACATATTATAGTCTGTTTTCATTCAGTGTTTTTGAACATATTATAGTTTGCTTTCATGTAGTTAGCCTTACAACCGCAGTCATTTTTCTCTTTTCACGGACTCTTGCTGTTTTTAAATATTATAGTCTGCTTTAATTAACTGTCTTCTATCCTAACAATTCTATCTCTCTTTACCCTTACCCCTCAACCCATTCTTCTGACACACTACATAAAGCACCTTCTTCAGTCCCAAATCCCATCCCACTCCTCTGGCCCCTCTCTGGCTTTCATGGTTATTCTCCTAAACTTCCACTCAGTCCCGACAAGTTTGGGAGCCACTTCCTGGACTACTATCCTTTGTAAAGAACCTTGCTAAGTCCCAATTTCCCACTGTAGCCTTCTTATCTGCCCCTTTTTTCCTGCCTGTATTGATTTCTCCTCTTTTTTATTTCCTTTACAGCTTGGAAGGACGCCATATAACTCAGACTCCCTTCCATCTCTGCCACGTCCTGCATTACTACTTGGGCTCCATTCTCTGTATCTGCCAGCTGTTAACCTTGGCCGGCCGGACTTCTAAAAAGAGCCTCCTACCTAGTCCCTCAGTGTAGTTGCCAGTTTACAGTTTTAAGCTATAATTTAGTGCAATTTTTTGTTTAGGATAAATAGTGGCTTGCACACTTGCGGACCCGAGGCTGTCTGTATTCCCCCCTTTGTCTCCCATTTACATTTTCAGCTTTTTTAGTTCACTAAACTCGTCTTCCCCTCACAATCCACTAGATGGCAGCAGACATCTAGATTTAAGCCTTTATGTACTACAAAGCTCTAGGTACTCCAAGTTAATTACAGAATTACAAAGGTAAACTGAAGAGAAATCCACTAATTTTTCTCCCATGTACTACCTCCCTAAACAACAAGGGAGTGTACTTCTCCAATTACATTCATTTTCCCACATCTAAAGATTGTCTTTCAGTTAAATACAGTACAACTCACCTGCTTTCAAGTATACTAATCATGTACCTGACTGATTGTTTTTTTGGCACTCCTGCCTCTTCCAGCTGGGCAACCCCGCTCCATTCACCCTCACTATGCTTGGGCTAACATGCTCCACTACCCTGCCCTACCCCCATTCCCACCCACCACCAAATAAATTACAATTATTCTCACCTTAACTCCACCCCTAATTCACCATCAGCCAGTCACTAGCCTGTCATTGATAAGAATGCTAGCCACTTTAATTAAATTAACATCACTCAGTCTCCTATTACCACTAATCCTCCTTCTACAGCTTAACCCATTACAACTTAACAATACCTACCACAAACCCACGGCTACAACCTCTACTAACACCATACTCTCACCTCATTCTATAACATTTCTAGTAACCTGTATACTACACAGGATATTCTCAATTTTAAAGTAAATATCCTGCCCCTAAATGATAGAACTAACATAAAGTATACCACTTACCTCCACCAAAACATAAAAAAGAAAAACAAACCCACTACAATCCTACTTAAACATTCTAAACTATCATTAAGTGGAGATATTCATCCCAACCCAGGTCCTCGCTCCTCATCTCACAAGCTACTTAGCCCATATAAATCTCTAAACCTAACTACAATTAACCTACAAAGTACTCAAAACAAAATCCCCAACTTCTAATCCTGGATAGCACATAACAAGCCTGACTTCATTGCAGCCACAGAAACATGGCTAAAACCCATACATTAAAAGCTCAGAATTCCTTCCTCCCAGTTTTACATGCCTCTGCTCAGATAGGTCACACAAAAAAGGTGGAGCGGTTGCACTGATCTACCCCAATACCTTCAACATAGTCCCATACAACTCAACTATACCCAGCTTCTCCACCGCAGAAATCTTAATAACCTTCCTAAAACTTAATAATGACAAGAAAAACCTCTGCATCATTGCCCTCTACCTTCCCCCCGGCAACAATATTCCCATACTAGAGGAAATCTTAGCTTGGACATCAGACAACATAACTACAGAAAAAAAAATTCTAGGAGACATTAATATTAATTGGTTAGATGTCTCCCAGCATCACTCCCCAACAAACATCATCGTATATAACTACAGCCAGCTAATGACTGATATTACCAGACCTAACAGAAACAACAGCAGTGACACAATCCTAGATTGGATCTTGGTCTCCAACCCCAATAAAATATCCAGCACAGGATCCCTCCCAAACTGTGTCAGTGACCACTCACCTGCCTATATAATTCGTAAAACCACAGCCCCTTAAACAGACATTAGTTTAGAAACACCAGAAACTTATCACATTTTGCCCCACTACCTTTAACAATTCTTTAAGAACTATTAACTGGGATCCCTTAAAACTACTTCCCCTTGATGAAACAGTTGAATTTTTCAATTCTACTTTACTCACCATCTTAAACAACCTCGTCCCCCCCAGCTAAAATGCATAATAGCTAGGCACAACTGATGGGTGACAATAGCAACCAAACAAAGCATGGCTTCTAGAGACAAACCCTGGAAGCTCTGGCATAAGCACAAAAATCCCTCTGACCTTATAACCTACAGAAACATTTGCAATCAAGTAAACCACCTTGCTTTTAAGGACAAAAAAGACTACTACCTTAATCTACATAACCGAAACAAAAACAACCCCAAAAATTCTGGAGGTCAATTAAAAACCTACTTCCTGGATCAAAAAAATAACCATTCCCCAAATCCAGAAAAAAATCCAATCGAAATAGCCACTCTCTTCAACATATCCATCAGAGCCTCCATCTGCTAATACCTCCTTTCCCCACTCATATTACTACTCTCTAGTACCTAGCCCTACTGCCACAATAAAGAAACTACTTCTCAAAGAAAAACATTGTACTACTGCCTCTGAAAACCTGCCCCCAAAATTCCTTCAAATAGCTGCAAACTCCATTGCCTATCCTGTCAGCTTACTTCTTAATAGGTCCATTAAAGAGTCTTATGTTCCCTTCCATTTGGAAAAAGGCATTTATCCTCCCACTGCACAAAGATGGTAACAACATAGACATCACCAACTTTAGACCCATCACCATTTTTTCTCCCATCTCAAAAATCCTGGAAAAATGTATCCACAACCAACTCCAAAACTTTTTACTCAGCAATAACCTAATATCACCAACCCAGCATGGTTTTAGACCTGGGCACAGTACCACTATAGCTTTAATATCTTTCTGTGACTTTGTCAATCAGGCTAGAGACTCCAGGAAACTTGTCTCTTCACTACTGCTTGACCTTTCCAAAGCCTTTGATACTATCTCCCACTCCCTTCTTCTTAAAAAAAACTGTCCAACTTAGGGATCTCTCCTTCCACCCTACACTGGTTCACTAACTACCTCACAGACAGGCAACAAACCACCACTAAATGGTTACACTCTTTCTCTCCTTTCCTTAGCACCATCACTGGAGTACCCCAAGGATCCATCTTACAGCCTCTGCTCTTCAATATTTTTATCAATGACTTTCACTCTACTCTAACCCATGGTACAGTCATCCAATACCAGATGACTCCACTATCATCTGCACTGCCAATTCTTCACCCAAACCTCTGAAACTCACCCAGTCAGCTCTTAGCTCCACTGAAATATGGATGGCTAACAACCACCTAGCCTTAAACCCTAAGAAAACCAAATTAATGTCATTTAGCCCTAAGAAGTCCACTACCATAAACAAAGACTCTTTCACTGTTCTCTCCCAAGATAACGCTATCATCATAGTAGTCACACAAACTGAACTCCTAGGGGTCACTATAGATGAACCCCTAACCTTCAACTTGCACATACATCATAACATTAAAAAACACACCAAAAACTAGGTATGCTATACCGCCACAAAACTTTCCAAAACTGCTCCTCAAAACTATCCATTACCTCTTCCTTCTTGCTCCCATCACTTTTCTATGGTGCTCCTCTCTTCACCAACATACATGCCAGTCTTAAATCCAAAACTGACTCATGCTATAATAAATTTGCCAAGTTCATCACAAATAGACAATATTTCTCTTACCACTGCACCTCTCTGCATCTACTAAACTGGCTGGAACTTTGTCATCATCTTACATACATACAACTAATAACTACCCACAAACTAATATTCAAACCATCTACCTGCCTCTCCCTTTCCTCCCTATTTACCTTATACCACCCTAACAGAACACTCTCCTCTGAAAATCAAATGCTTTTAAATGCTCTGCCCTTCTGAGCTGGGAATTTTTGGTTAAAGGCTTATAGTGCCTGCATATTTGAACTGCTTCTTACTGAAATTGGTACACCTTGTTTGCTGTAGCATAGACTAGATCCAGGCCTGCTGAATCTAGCTTTGTTTGTATAACTTGAACACTAATCCAGACATTCTTTAAAGTATTCAATTGTATTCATTACTGCTTGGTAGTAACTTGATTAAAGTGTAGCTATCATTCTAAGTCTTTTGGATTAAGCACTTGGGCTTCAGACCAGTTGTTTTACATTAGGAAGGTTTGTGGCCTGCACTGTGGTGGCAGGACAGGTAGCTTACATCCTTCTAAGTTGTGAACTGCTGACTAAGGGCTCAGTGTCTGTTATTCTAAAAGTGTATTAGTTCTGGTTTAAGCACTTGGGTTTCAGGCCAGTTATTTTACATTAAGAAGGTTCGTGGTCTGCACTCTTATGGGAGGAGAGGCTGGACTCTGCCCTTCTGAGCTGGGAATTTCTGATTAAAGGCTTATAGTGCCTGCATATTTGAACTGTTTCTTACTGAAATTGGTACACCTTGTTTGCTATAGCATAGACTAGATCCAGGCCTGTTGAATCTAGCTTTATTTGTATGCTGCTTGTTTGTTTGCTTGTTATTTCCATGAAATGCTAATTCCAAATAAAATGTGTTTTTTCAGTGCTTCTGTGGATCCCTAGTGATATCTGCATTGCTTACTGTACTTATTTCCTTGTTTCACTTGAAAGAAAGTTACTGTTTGTCGTTTTTGCATTTAAGTAACCTGAAACACATTGCATTTAAGTTACCGGGCACTTGCTCACTAAAGCAATTATATAAGTCAGCACTAAAATATTAAAAGCACTACACCTTCACAAACTCCCCTTGAGTACCTCATTCCCCATTGGCCCTTTTTTTTCAATTATAAAGGAATTCCCAAAACTATTCTAGCATGTCCAAAGGTCAGTTGTCAATCTCCTCTCCGTTCCAGCTGGTGAATCTGGGAATCCTGAGGCAATGTTACAACTGCCTCATGTACACAGACAACCCTCTCCTCTTCCCAACAAATTTCAACACATGTGAGAGATGCAATCATATAGCCATACTGGAGGTTAAGCTCTCTCAACTCAGTACTGGTGAAACCAGTCAGGAGGAGAAGGAAACCACACTCACTACAATTCCAGTCTCACATAGACCTACCACGACAGCAAACCAAACACAAAAACACAAAAAAACATACTCGGAGTCTGTAAATAAAAATCTGCCTAAGTAGCAGAGACCTCCAAAGCAGACACCCAAGCAACCGCTACCCCAAAACAAAAAAAACTGCAACACATAGCTCACAAAGCCATTGTGCTGAACAGTCACAGCCCTTAAGGCTAAACAACACACCTGATACACTTGTAATAGGTGACTCTATCGCTAGGCACACTGAACCAGGATTGAACAAGGAGAAGGTCATGGTGATCTGCCTGTCGGGCGCTAGGATCCGCCACATAACACAAGCACTCAGGTCACTCCAAGGCAAGTACAAATATGACTCAGTCATTGTCCATGCTGGTGTGAATGACCTGAGACGTACCTCCCTGGACTACATGAAAAGAGACATAGAGGAGCTCTCTGAGCATGTAGCCCAGGCCGGTATGACCCTGACCTTGAGTAGCATCTTACCCTCACCAAGAATGATGCCACAATATGAAGACATGATGATCAATTTCAACAATTGGCTTAAGTATTGGTGTCATTTAAAGGGGATCCAATCCCTGTCAGCCTGGGATGACATGCTTGACAAGCCACGATGCTTCGCTAGGGACGGCTTGCACCTGTCACCCCTGGGCTTTCGGATATTGGCAAAGGCTCTTGCTACCCCCATAGTGCCTTTTTTAAGCAAGGCTCAAAAGACAAACCCACCTCCATAGGTATCACAAGGGATAAGAAACTAAGAGTAATGCTACTCAATGCCAGAAGTCTAAACCTCAAGATGCATGCACTCAAAACTCTCCTTAGCATGGAGAAAATCGATATCTGTGCAGTAACAGAAAATTGGTTCAAGGCTCCAGAGTGCACCCCAGCACTACCAGGTTATACCTCATACCATGTTTTTCGGCCCCAAAACTTGGACCGTACCACAAAAGGAGGGGGAGTATCAATATTTGTCAAAGATACCCACACCTCCAGGTTGGTGGCACAGCACGAAGCATCACAGACTATCCATGTGCAACTAACAGTGGGTAAAACTGCCTTCCAGTTTATAGCCTGCTACAGACCACCCTCCCAAACCCAGGAACCCCACTCGTCCTTCCTGAGAACACTGGAAAATATGAAGGTCTCTCCAAACACCATTATATTGGGCGACTTCAACTACCCAAACATAGACTGGGAGCATTACTCTAGCTCCAACACCCTAGCCCAAAGGTTCCTAGAATTTATAAACTCAAATGCTATGGAACAACTTGTTACCACTCCCACAAGAGGAGAAAACATACTGGACCTGATCATCACCAACATGGGGACTCTATGCTCCAGACCAGAAGTGTATCCCTCACTGGTAAGATCAGACCATAAACTAATCTCACTGGATATTCACATCCCGACTCCACCCCCTGCCCTAAAAACCACAGTGAAAAACTTCTCTAAAGCAAATTTCACACTCCTCAAAACTGAGGTGGAATCCTTCAAAGCCCCCGGGCCTGTGGAAAATACGGTCCAGACCACAGAATCCTTTATAAATGCATTCTATGAACACCTTCAGGAATGCATGGATCATGCAATCCCAAATAAAACCAAGACCCAATGCTCCAAAGGCAGACGTCCTGTTTGGTGGACCCCAGCCATAAACAAACTATACAATGGAAGGAGGAAGCTACTACATGATAGAGCAAAATCCCAAAAAGGGAAGGCATCTCTGATCAGTATTAGCATAAAACTACGGGCACTCACAAAATCGTCTAAGGCCAGCTTCGAGAGAAAAATTGCACAGGACACTAAGGATAATCACAAGGCTTTCTCTAATTATGTTAGGAATGCTCAGAATTAGTCCAAAATGACAAAAAATACACCGAGCCCACAGACATTGCCAGCATCCTAGCTGACAGGTTCAGCGCAAACCCCCCCCCTCCGCACCAAAAGGGCAAATATTTATCCTAGCAGAGTGTTGTCCCCCTGACATCTCAGATGCTCAGGTAAGAGCTGCCCTCTCCAAAGCAAAAAGCACAGCATCAATGGGACCAGACGGTGTCCCAGGCTGCATCCTACATGAACATCAAGAAGAGAAAAACCCAAACATAAAACTACTGTTCAATCTTAGCCTTACTACAGGATATGTACCCAAAGAGTGGCGTAGAGCAACAGTGGTCCCTCTCTACAAAGGTGGTACCTCAACGGATCCTGGAAACTATCGCCCCATAAGCCTGACTAGCTTAGTCTGCAAAGCTATGGAAGGGATCATCATGGACCTCATAAATAAAGATATTGGGGACCTACAGACACTGGATCCTACCCAGTTCGCCTTTGTTAAGGGCAGATCCTGCCTCTTAATCCTGGTTGATTTCTTTGAAACAGTCACCAAGGCCATTGATGAGGGGAAGGTGGTCCACACAGCCTACCTGGACTTTGCAAAAGACTTCGATACAATACCCCACTCAGGCATTATAGATAAGCTCACCAGCTTAAATATAAACCCCTATGTCACTAGATGGGTTGCAAACTGGCTCAAGGACAGAACCCACATGGTTAGAATTGCTGGAGCCATGTCAGACTCCAAACCAGTTACAAGTGGCATCCCACAAGGCTCAATCCTGGGACCTCTCTTGTTCGGTATATATTTCTCGGAGGTACAGGCCAACATGGAAGGACTGTGGCTGACTAAGTTCGCAGATGACTGCAAACTGGGTGCCATAATCGACTCTCCAGCTGACACAAGCATCCTCCAAAAGGGCCTCATAGAAACAGAAAACTGGTGCCAGAGCCATAGCCTCAAGCTAAACGCCAAAAAGTGTATAGTCATCCCCTTTGACAAAAACAAAGTGCCCACAAATTACCACATAGGTGGTAATCCATTAAGTACAGAAGAAGTAATTAGGGACCTGGGGACCCAAGTTGATAGCAATTTCTCATTTGACAACCACGTGGCCAAAGTGGTTAGA
Organism: Protopterus annectens; assembly: GCF_019279795.1. NCBI lineage: Eukaryota > Metazoa > Chordata > Ceratodontiformes > Protopteridae > Protopterus > Protopterus annectens. The sequence goes on along the minus strand of NC_056735.1, from coordinate 820,268,727 downwards.
TAAACATTTTATATAGCCCACCTAATTATGAAGGGATTCACATCTAGATCAGGAGAGGTCATCGTGCCTCTTTACTCATCCCTCATCAGGCCCATAATTGAGTACAATTCCCCTTTCGGGATGTACCTTACCAGACACCTTCAGCAACTGGAAAGACCCCAAAAGTACCTCACCAAGAGGATCATAGGGCTCAAACAGATGCCATATGCTGCCCGGTTAAAGAAACTCCAGCTCTACTCAGTGGCATACCGCCTGCTCAGAGGCGATCTGTGCCTGACGTATAAAGCCATGTCCAACCTGGAATTAATGGACATGCTGCACCTCAGAAAATCCAAATCCCATCGAGCTACGCTCGAGAGACTTGAACCTCAGCACTGAAATACATAGGACATGCTGGAGGGACAGATTCATAACCCAGAGGCTCCCTTCACTCTGGAATAAAATCCCAGTCCAGGTTAGGCAGAGTCCCTCATTGACTCTCTTCAAGAGGAATCTTGATGAGTGGATGGGAGATCATAGGTTTACCCCGGTATCACTTCTGTGTCACTGTTAGACAGAGGCACAGTATACTAACCTTGAAAAAGGGCATAGCAAAATTAATTTAAAATGGGTGGTGAAAGCCAAACACACTCTGGCTAAGCTTATAAATGCCCTAGGGCAGATAGCCTAGTATGAACCTATGAACCTATAAACCTATAATAGAAAAACCTAACCTTTCTGCTGGTCAAATGCTCCACTCCATTTCAACTGCTAGACTATGGAACTGTTCCCCCCCCCCCACAGCTCAGATCAACTAGTAATGCTTCTTTCTTCAAAAAAATCTTTGAGACATCATCTCTCCTCCAAATGGCTTTGCTCTTGTGCTAGCTCCTCACAACCTATACCCTGACCTCATCTCTCTCCTGCTATGCCATTCCTACAGTAGAAAGGCAGCATTTGACTGTACTAAAACAAAAAAAAAACTGTGAAACTTATTGTTGTAGTATTCTATTCTATTGCTGTTTAATATTCAAATGTATGCATTGTTTTTAAATCATTGTTCTTAATGTTTTCTCTTCTATGTATGTATTATTCATTGTGGAGGTTTTTCTCCTTGGGCCTCCACTGAAAATGGGTACATTTTGGCCCAGTGGACCTTCCTCATAAACAAATGCAAATAAATGAAATAAAGACAATAATGACAAAAAACAAGTAGCATAATCCTTACTGCTAAAAGAGTTTTGAGAAAGGCAGGATAATTGGCCCAATTCCTTCCTCACCATTTTAGTCCTTCGTTATTTCATCACTTGACCTTGTTCCCAAGAACAAGGAATTTTGTCTCAAATACCATTTATCTTACCCTGAAGTTTGCTCAGTTAATGAGGGCATTGACAACCATGATGGATGCCAAATCCTTCTGGACCAATTCTGTATTAAGACTACTTGTGTTACTCTGCTTGAGAATAAATAATTCCTTTACTGCAGACCATATTCCTGGCAAACAAAATGCATTGGCTGACTCCTTGACTTCATTGCAGGTAGAAAGATTCAGGCAAATTGTTCTCAGCACAGCCAGGTTGGGTATTTATCTACCTGGGAACTCTGGCTATTTGGATATGACTGGCTGACTCCTGGTGTGGAACTTCTGGGCTTAAGGCACAAGGAACCCTTTCAATTCAGCTCTCACGCACATCATTCATTACCACTATCCACTCCAAAAAGAAAACAAGACTCGGTCATTTCAACTTACCTTGTAGTATCTAACATATTCCTGTTCTTTGGTGTAGCCCCCGCCAAAGCTTATGTCAGCTTATCTGTAATCAGTTTAATTTCCAGAATCTTCAATATTACATGCATTATGAAACTTTGGATTTAGGAGAGAGCTGTTAAAAGTTGTGTTAAAATAAGAAGTTATCACACTGACACTAGCCATTGCATTGCATTGCCTGTGGCATGTTAAAGTAAATTATTTTTTGGGTTGCATGCTTCATCTAGATGGTACTAAAGTTATGTTATTTGTTCCAAATTGCTCACCTGAATGTTAATAGAGCTTGCATAATTAGTGAGTTGTCTGGGTCTCTCGAATGGCAATTGGAGAATGTAGCTTTTACACACAAAGCTGTTTTACTTTGGATCAATAGGTCTAAGATATACCAAACAGGAATTGGGCAGGAAGTATTTGTGGGTAAGGTTGATGTTATGTTTTGTCTCGTAACCTGGGGACAGGGTTCTTCCTTCTGAATTTTATCTTCCCCCTTTAATTTGAACCATAGAGTTTTTGTTTTACTTTATGGTCCCAAAGTTACTCTAGGATCCATACAACTACTTGGGTAAGGTGGTTAAACAGCAAGGGCTACCAACAGGTGGTGACTTATCATATTCCCTCAGGACTGGGAGAATATATACCTGGCTTCACAGGGCCAGCACACTGAAGTGCTAAAAAGAATGGGCAGGTGGCCATCAAATGCCTTTTTGAAATACAAAAGTTAAGTATATGCTCATGTATATGTGCTTTGTGTATCTTATTTCAGAATTAAAAAAAATACTATTCTTGGGAATTGTTTGTGTCTCAACCTTCAGAGAGAGAGAGAGAGAGAGAGAGAGAGAGAGAGACAATTCATACAAATGTGCTTAATATGAGTTTGGATCATATCAGCCATGAAGTAGTCTGGAAGGGGCTTGGTAGGTTATGTTCAGGATATTTCATACCTGTACTATTTGAAATCTTACAGGAAGCAGTCTTTTGTCATGTTTTTGTCCCTGAGATCTGGAAATCCTTCTATACTATTCCACTTCACAAAGGAGGTAACTCCACCGAACCTACCAATTAACAGCCAATAGTCATTATCTCTTTCCTATCTCAAAAATTCTCAAGAAATTCATTCATAGGCAACTTGTGTCCTATTTACTCCATGAAAACCTTCTCACCCCCTTTCAGCATGGATTTAGACTTCACCACAGCACATCCACAGCCCTTCTATCTTTTACCCAGAAAGTAGTAGAAGCAAGGGACAACAATAAACTTGTATCATGTGTCTTCATCGACCTTTCTAATGCTTTCAACACAGTCTCCCACCCTAAACCCCTCTCTAAACTATCTGAACTAAATCTCTCCACCTCCACTATCCTCTGGTTTTCCACCTATCTCAACAACCGACAACAATCTGTTAAATGGCAGACTTCCTACTCACCCTTCTTACCTATCCAAACTGGTGTCCCCCAAGGATCCATCCTTGGCTCTTCTCTTTAATATTTTCACTAAGAATCTTCACTCTGCCTGTACCTCATCTTCAGTAATCCAATATGCTGATGATTCTACCCTTATCAACCTATCTGACAACCCCACTGACTTAACTCTCTCACACAGACTTCCTTTAATATCATTGAACACTGGCTAACTGACAACCAACTAATCCTTAACCCAAGACAAACTCCTCTTTTGCCTCCCAAAATCTTTTTCTCATCTTAAAACATCTTTTAGTCTCTCTTCTCTTGACAATGCCAATATTTATGCAGACTCCACTACAAAACTTCTAAGGATCACAATTGACGACCAACTGAAATCTGAACATCACATCGTACAGTCCATCAAAAAGACCAATAAAAAACTAGGTTTGCTATATAGACACAAAAAATTCTTAACTAACACTGCTAGGACCTCACGTGTCCAAGCCTATCTTTCCCCTAAATTCAAAGACATCCAAGCAAATCTCTTAACCAAACTAGAACAAACTTACAACCAGATAGCCAGATCTGTCTGTAATCTCCCCTACAAATCCCATCACTGCCTCCCACTAAAAGAAGTTCAGTGGCTTGAGTTCCCACTCCTCCAACTTTCACAGCTACAAATTGCACAGTCTCTTTTCTACAAACCTGAAAACTGTCCCTCCCTATTCACCCCTCCTATCCCTCTACAAACCTGCATGATCTGTCTGTAGCACTGACCAAGCACTATGGCGCACCTACAAGCCCAACAAAACTATAGGCAAGTTACTTTATAAATGCTCCATATCTCAAACCTGGAACAATCTCCCATCTAACATATGAAATATCCAGTCTTCACTCCTCTTCAAAAAGAACTGAAAAAATTCCTAGCCAACTCTCCCTCTTACAACTGCCACCACCCCACCTAATCTCCCACCACCACACCAGAGCCAGTCCCTTCATACATTATATATACTTACAAATCTTAGGATCCCTAGCTACACCACTGAACACTCTTAAAAACTAAACTTTCCTCCCAACTTTGCCCTGTTATTTTACTTATTTCCCTGACCACCCCAACTCTTTCCTCCTCAGTTCCTTCTCTCCACTCTTTCTAACTTGACCACCTGTCCTTCCACTCAACCCACTATAACTGACACAACTGCCATTCTTTGCTATTCTCTGTCTCTCTTCAGTTATTTCTTCACTTTTCTCTGCACTCCACTTACTATTCTTCTATTTTATTCCACCACTCGACCTCTATCATTTTGTTGTTGCACATGCAAAAAATGCATACTTTTAATAATTTCTGTAAGGCATTAATGCTGTTATTCCCATCTCTTTATCTTGCCCTAACTCGGTTAACAAAGGACAAATACATAGTAATAAATAAATATGTTTATCAGCAACCAAACAGATCTTTCTTCTTCATTCTCCCACACAATACTAATATTTATCCTTTACCTACTTTTATAAACTGACCAGTTCAAAATATACTGTCTTTAGCTTGTACTGTTTTTTTCTAGTGAACTACTGCATGTTTCATGTACTGCACATTAGTCGGTATTGCTTTTGTATAGATCCACAATTGGTTCTCAGAAGGTACCACCTACTGGCTCTCCACATATGATACTTTGTACTTTGCTATCAACATCATACATCGTCTGACAGGGTACTACTGCATATTGATCAAATTGTACTATCTTTAGTTTTCGACTGTATGGTGCTGTATTGAATTTGTACTACGCTTCACATTGGTAATGTTTATGTTTATTGTTTGTCACATGATGCACTATATATATATATATATATATATATATATATATATATATATATATATATACTGTGTAATACTTATACTTTGCTTGTGGAGCTTCTCCCCAGGTCTCCCCTGAAAATGGGTTCTACTTGGCCCAGTGGACTATCCTAGTAAATAAATGTAACTAAATAAATAATCTTACCAGGTCTCCATTTCACATGGTACTCCACGGTTACCAGTTTAACCCGGCATGTATCTTCTAGTCACATGGCTATAAAGAAAACAAGAAGACACATGAATAATGCAGTGGCCATGGCTGCTCTGCTATTTGGTATCTCAGTGTTGCAGCACTGGGACTTCTATAAGATGGATCCTGTTTGGTTCAGCATGGATGGAGTTTGTCTGTTTTTGGTCTGGACATTTTCAACCTTGACTTACCTCAAGTCATCATATAAAAATGCAGAAAGAATTCATATTTTGGAGTGTTATATGAATGTTTTCAATATTGGTTTAGACATCAGATAACTTATATGTTGTGCACAAAAGTTATGTTAATTTAAATATGTGGGCATAAATCACTGAATTTGAATTCAACTGGTTGGAATTAGAATTTGCTTCCTAATCTGCTAAAAAAAAAAAATATATATATATATATATATATATATATATATATATATATATATATATATATATATATATATATATATATATATATATATATATATATATATTTACATATTTATGTTTGTGTGTGTGTGTGTGTGTGTGTGTGTGTGTGTGTGTGTGTGTGTGTGTGTGTGTGTGGATATATATGTAAATATATACATATGTATGTATGCATGTACTATACACACACACATATATATATATATATATATATATATATATATATACATATATACATTTATATATATATATATATATATATATATATATTATATAATTATGCATATACATATATAATTTATATATATATATATATATATATATATATATATATATATATATATATATATATGGGTCTACTTCTTTTGACCTAACTTTCATTTGCCTGACACTCATTTGCCTGAGACCAAATCACTGAAATTTCATTTGCCTGACACTTCATTTGCCTGACAAGTATTATTAGCAAGAAAATGGAATATGCCCCCTACCCCACTGCAGTGCGACCCCGGAGTTAGAATATATAGTTAGGGGGCATGGACCCCCACAACAGGGGGGGTAGGGGGCAAAGCCCCCCATTTACTTTTCTGTTACTAAGCAATATTACATCAAAAGTTAACAATATCATATGAAATGAAGTGGGGGGCTTCACCCTCACACCCCCCATTGTGGGGGGGCCGTGCCCCCCACCTCCCCTAACTATATATTATAACTCCAGGGTCGCACTGCAGTGAGGAAGGGGGCATATTCCATTTTCTTGCTAATAATACTTGTCAGTCAAATGAAGTGTCAGGCAAATGAAGTGTCAGGCAAATGAAGTGTCAGACAAATGAAGTGTCAGACAAATGAAATTTCAGTCAAATGGGGTCAGGCAAATGAGTGTCAGGCAAATGAAAGTTAGGTCAAAAGAAGTAGACCCATATATATATATATATATATATATATATATATATATATATATATATATATATATATATATATATGTATAGAGAGAGAAAGAGAGATACAGATATATAGATATAGATACAGATATAGCTATAGATATAGATATAGATATAGACACATATATAGATATATAGATATAAAATTATATATGTAAACAAATCACAGCCAGGAAAGAGGGAATAACAAGCTTGTATCAGTCTGCTGGGCAGTTGCAGGGCTGCCATATCCCCCTTTTTATACCTTCTGACTTCTTGCTTTCCTTGGCCTGTAAAAAAAGAAACATATTTAGTTAGTTAGTTAGTTAGTTAGTTAGTTAGTTAGTTAGTTAGTTAGTTAGTTAGGTAGTTAGCAATTCATTAACATTTGTTGACCAGAAAAGTCTGACTGGGTCAGGAATCCATTTTCAACAGATGCCCCGGGAGAAAAAGTGCAGAGTACAGTACTGGGTCATAAATGTTTAACACTTATAAGGCAATAACATACTAGCATAGATGGTGTAGAGTACAATTAGCAGAGTATACAATCAAAGGATCAGTGTATTATTTTAGCTAGATAAGCAGGCTGCCAAATTGGTTTGCAAATAATTAGGACAGATATTTAGTAGGAATTTAGAGTTGAAGAGAGCAAATGATTTTAGAAGTAGTATTGGAGGTGGGGGATTATCAAGTGACAGGAGATGAAGAAGAGATAATGGTGAGAAGTTAGCTAGAGATGTATTACAGAAAGATTATGGTAGAGGTTGAAGGATGAAATTTTTGGTAGGTTTAAGAGAGAATTTTTTTAAAAGGTATAGTATAAGGAAAGGGTGGTGTAAAGCAGCCTAGGAAGAGGGTTGTTAGTTGTTCAGGAAAGCAGTGCAAGATTGGTAAAAGAAAAGAACAGAAAATAAGAATGGCATTGAATAATAGCCCTGCAGCCCACATTGGCAGGTTCAGCTGAGAGGCATGTTCACAGGCCAGTCATCTACTAGGACAGGCAACTGGAAGGACTTCATGTCATGCCACTCAGAAATAGGTCTGGGGTTGAAGGATTGATTACAAGATGCCAAGTTATATACTTGGCTGCATTGCTGTCTCTATAGATACAATATAAATTTTTGGACTCAATAAAAATAAATATTTATGGAAAGTTATTGATTAATATGTTCCATGGTTGCATTTGCAAATGTTTCAGTGTTTTTTATGGGAACAAGACATTGGACAAGGCAGCTTTGTGTTACAAACTATTCTTCCAGCAGCATGATTTGCTTCTTTCTCTGGTCAAGAGGTGTAACTCATATTTAGTTGGTCCAATGCTCTTTATGTTATGATTCTAGCCAGTGTCCTCCAATTCCAACCTTCAATGGCCATGGTTGATGGTTCACCTTAGCCCCCCCATTTACATCATTCTCCCTCTTCCTTTCCTGAGCCAGTGGAAAAGAAAATATGTATGATATTAAATAAAAGTGCTGCAGTCAGCAGTGCCAGGTTTGTCCAAGGAGTGAGGGGGAGGTTTTCCTGGGCCACTCAGCTGCAAGCACAAGCAACTGGATAGGATTCATGTCACACCACTCATAAACAGACCAATTGTTGAAGGTGTCATTGTAAAGTACAAAGCTATAAGTTTGGCTGTCTAGTTACAGTCTCTATAGTTAACAGTATGAATTTCTTTATGGGAACAGAGCATTAGACGACAAAGATAAAGCAGATTTTATTCTAACTCTCATTTTGTCCTTTTAAGGTTTTACTTTATACTTAGCACAGCATTAGCTCTTCTAGAATATAGAAAGTTCATGCAAATTTCATTCTCAAAAAATGTGTGCATGTTAGTTGTATAAAGAATGGGAAATATAATGTATGCCAAAGCATACATCTGATGAAAATATGACTGGTATTTATGTTGTATTTTCTGATTATATTAGTGGGGATGCCAGGGAAGGCAACTAAGGAATGCCTTAGAAGTACACAGCAGGCATGCAAATGAAAGAAAGGCTCTGCATAATAAAGAAAAGGGATGAAATGCATCATGGGCAACATCAAGTTCATCATTTCTGTAGGAAACCAAATTCCTAAGGTCTGGGTTTATTGACAGTTTACAATAGGAGTATCAAGGAAGATAAGCACAAAGGATGATGAAAGCCTGAAAAGTATCTGTGAATAGTGGAAAAAGGAAAGGGAGCTCTTATTCTGTAAAGAATAACAAACAGACTAAGGGGGGAATTCAGTAAAGCTTACATAATGATTTTTACTGTGTATTCATTGCCATGCGATGCATACACAGGCATGACAAGTTTTAGATTCAGTAAACTTTGTGTAGCAGGACACAATCATGCACACTCACGTAGAAATATGGAAACTTTTGTGGAATGCAAATTTTAGCATAAGTAGCTGAACTGTATGCTAGTAAAGCAAATCAACATGACCGAGTGATCCAACAATGCATAATGAAACTGTGTAGACTCCGTGAATGTGTTGGTAGTGTACTTGGAAAATTTCTGAGTACGTGACTGTACACAGAAACATGGCCAAGTAAAAGTCCAGAAATATTTACAGAACTGACCATAACAGGTAAAACCACACATATTATGGCCTAAGTACACACTGTGGGATGCTAGAAAATCAGTTTGCCAAAAAAAATGTCAGTTTAACTGCTATGATAACAATGTACCTTTGGCATAGCACTTGTACATAATGCAGGCTGTAAAATGTCCAAAACACATGAGACAGAGTACTGTAATGTACTGTAAGCATTATGTGGTATGTATCACATATTCAGGCAAAGTAATGCCCTGCCTTGTGTTCACAACATTGTGCTCCCATGCAGTTACCCTGCTTACATGGTTACTATCATTGTAGATTGCAAGCTGTCAGCATGGTCATTATGCAAATAAGGCCAAAACTCAGTAGACATGTTGAATCACAAAAAAAGAGCAACCATGTAGGGATGCTCACTTCGTGAATGCACCTACACAGTGTTTTGCTTCCAATGGATGTCAACAGTGAGTGATGACATCAGGGGTGTGTGTCAGCTTCCTTTTTTTTCTTTTGTTCTTTACATGCTGGAAAGCACTAGGAAGCCTTAAGCTCATACAAACACTGAACTCTCCTTGTTAACAAGGAGAAATTAATAGTAGGCACTAAACAGCCTATAATTGCAAAGTGCCTTGCTAAGGAAACAGCTTCTATACTTTACAAAAAAAAAAAAAAAGCCCCAAACCAGGCATGTCCAAGGGTCAGCTTCCGGTGATTTCTCCTGTCCACCTGGAGAATCTGGGCAAACTGGGGCAATGCAGCAATTGCCTCATGTACACAGACAGCCCTCTCCTCCTACCACCCAACACTGCAACCTGTGAGAGATGCACTTACATAGCCAAAATGGAAGCAAAGCTCTCTCCATCCAAGATTGTGCTAAACAGTCAAGAGGAGAAGGTTAACACCCACACTACACCTCAAGCAACACATAGCCCTTCTAAACCCGCACCACCAACACCCACATATAGCAACACTAAATCCACATATGCAGAGGCCCTTAACTGTAACCTGCCCAAGCAACAAAGACCTCTGAAGCTGAAACGCAAACAAACACCAATCACAACCAATGTGTCACATAGTTCACAACACCAGTGTGCCACCCAGCAACAGCCCCTAAGGGAAGACAATGTACCTAACACTTTAGTCATAGGTGACTCTATAGTCCGGCACACTGATGTCCCTCCCACCAGGTTGAATAAGGAGAAAATTACAGTCAGCTGCCTGTCGGGTGCCAGGATCTGCCACATAACACATGCACTCAAGTCACTCCACAACAAGTACAAATATAACTCTGTCATTGTCCATGTTGGAGTGAATGACTTGAGATGTACCTCCCTGGACTACATGAAAAGAGACATGGAAGAGCTCTCGGATCATGTGGCCCAGGCAGGTATGACCCTAGCCCTGAGTAGCATCCTGCCTTCGCCCAGAATGATACCACAATATAAGGATAAAATGATTGACTTCAACAATTGGCTAAGCTTATGGTGTCATTCAAAGGGGATCCAGTATCTGTCTGCCTGGGATGACATGATTGACAGACCACAATGCTTTGCCAGAGATGGTCTGCACCTGTCACTCCTGGGATTCAGGTTACTGGCTAAGGCTCTTGCCACCTCTATAGTGCCTTTTTTAGGCAAACTTCAAAGGACAAAACCACCACCGTAACAGGTACAAGCATGCAAAATCTGAAGGTAATGCTACTCAATGCTAGAAGTCTAAACCTCAAAATGCAGTCTCTCGAGGCACTCCTAAAAATGGAGAACATCAATATCTGTGCAGTAACTGAGACCTGGTTCAAGGCTCCAGAGAGCACCCCTGCAATACCAGGCTACAACTCTTACCACACTTTTTGGCCACCAAATCAGGACCGAAACACTAAAGGTGGAGGAGTGTCAATATTCACCAAGGATATTCACACCACCAGGATAGTTGGCCAACATAATGCGTCTGAAATTCTCCAAGTGCAACTAACACTAGGTAAGACTGCAATCCAAATTGTAGCTTGCTACAGATCCCCCACCATACCCCAAGATTCTCACTACACCTTTCTAAACATACTGGAAAATATTAAGATAGAACCAAACACCCTAATACTGGGTGATTTTAACTACCCTGCCATTAACTGGGAAAACTATTCATGTCCCAACACCTTTGCGCAATGGTTCTTGGAATTCATAAATTCCAATGCCCTGGATCAACTAATCCATAGTCCCACCAGGGGCTTCAGTATCCTAGACCTGGTCATTACCAACATGGGAAATCAATGCTCCATACCTATGTTCACCCCCTTGTTAGTCAGGTCTGACCATAAGCTAATCACCCTTAACATCCACATCCCACCCTCACCCCCCAGTAAAGAAAGCATCATAAAAAACTTCTCCAAAGCCAACTTCATGCTACTCAAGTCAGAAGTGACAAACCTCATGACACTCATGCAGACGGGAACTGAAAGTTCAACTGCTGAATCCTACACTAAGGCACTGTACGAGCACATCCACTCATGCATGAATCGTGCCATCCCAAATAGAACCAAAATGCTCTCATCCAAAAAAAGGAAGCCAATCTGGTGGTCCCCTGCCATAAACAAACTTTACAACAAAAGGAAGAAACCTTTGTAGAAAAGAGGAAAATCCCAGGATGCAAAACACTCACTTACTAGCCTCAGTAAGAAACTGAGATGCCTCATAAAATCCTCCAAAGCTAGTTACGAAAATAAAATTGCCAAAGATTCCAAAGACAACCACAAAGCATTCTATAACTATGTCAAGAATCTAAATGGCAATGCTCAGATCTGCTCTGAGCTAAAACAGAATGGCATTAAATATACTGAACCGAAGGATATTGCCAATATTCTGGCAGATCGATTCAGTGCCAACTTCACCCCCCTCTCACCCCCTAAATGGCCCATCTCAATACCGGAAGATTGCCAAATTCCAGTAATAACGGCCACACAGGTACAAAATGCACTCTCAAAAGCCAAGAATACAGCATCCATGGGACCAGACGACATCCCGGGCTGTGTACTACATGAACTACAATATGAACTGGCACCTCACCTAAGTGTCATGTTTAATCATAGCCTCACCTCAGGTTTCGTGCACACTGAGTGGCGCAGAGCTACAGTTATCCCAATCCACAAGGGGGGATCCACCTTGGATCCCAGAAACTACCGTCCCATCAGTCTGACAAGCCTTATCTGCAAGGCCATGGAGCGTATTATCATGGAACTTATAAACAAAGACATTGGCAACCTTCAAACACTGGACCCCACCCAGTTTGGGATTGTGAAGGGCCGATCTTGTCTCCTGAACCTGATTGACTTCTTTGAATCAGTCTCCAGAGCCATGGACAAGGGTTAGGTGGTCCACACAGCCTATCTAGACCTTGCCAAGGCCTTTGACACAATCCCCCACTCTGGAATCATAGATAAACTTACTAAGTTGGGCATTAATCCCTATGTCACCCAATGGGTTGCTAAATGGCTTACTGATAGAACCCACACTGTAAAAGTAGGCGACTCCAAATCCAGCTCCAGACAAGTAACAAGTGGGGTACCTCAGGGTTCAGTCCTGGGGCTGCTCTTGTTTGGCATCTACTTCTCTGAAGTACAGGTCAACACTAAGGGACTCTGGCTAACAAAGTTTGCAGATGACTGCAAACTGGGAGCCATTATTGAATCCCCAAATGATGTGGATATTCTACAAAAGGGCCTTACAGAAACAGATGCTTGGTGCCAGTGCCATGGGCTCAAGCTCAATGCCAAGAAATGTATTGTTATCCCCTTTGGGCAAAAACATGTATCCATGAATTACCATATAGGTGGCAGTACACTAAACACAGAAAGTGTGATAAGAGACTTAGGGACACAGGTGGACAGTGGTCTCACATTCGATAACCACATCGCCACAACAGTCAGGAAATCCTTCTATGTGGCACACCTCATCATGAAGGGCTTTTCATCCAGAAAAAAGGTCATTGTCCCACTTTACTCATCCCTCATTAGACCTATTATAGAATACAACGCCCCATTTGGTATGTACCTCTCAAGACAACTGCAACAACTGGAAAGGCCTCAGAAATACCTCACTAAAAGAATCACAGGCCTAAAGCAGATGCCCTACGCTGACCACCTTAAAAAACTCCAGCTATACTCTGTCGCATATCATCTACTCAGAGGTGATCTCTGCTTAACATACAAGGCCATGTCAAAGCCAGAGCTGTTGGACATGCTACACTTAAAGAAATCCCAATCCCTCAGAGCTACATGCTCCAGGGATCTAAACCTTGTCATCACAATAAACAAAACATGCTGGAGGGATAGGTTCCTGACCCAGAGACTCCCCAGACTCTGGAATAGATTGCCCATCCATGTCAAGCAGAGTGCCTCTTTGGACCTCTTCAATAGGAACCTTGACGATTGGATGGGAGAAAGGAAATTCACCCCAGGGATCACGTCAGTCGCCCTGCTAGACAGGGGTCCAGGAAAGTAAATAATGTGGGAAGAAATAGCCAGGGAATTGTTATGGCTAGGCTTGTATAGGCCCTAGGGCTGATAGCCTAGTACCAACCTATGAACCTATGAACATATTTATGCATTGGTGCACATAGAACACCCATGGGAAAAGGAGCAATAAAAGGCTAGTTTTAGTGTGCTTGTTATGTAACTATTCCTGTGGAAGCATGTGTTTATGTAGAGCAATAGTCTCAATGGTCCTGGGTTCAAGTATTAGATGTACAAGCTTTTCTGCTATGTTCCACATTTGAGTAATATCAGAAAAACAGTAATAAAAAATATAAATTTTGCTTATGCTTACCTTATTTATGTGGCGGTGAGTAGAACCGCATAAAGGTGCACATAGTGTACTACTGTACACTGAAGCAGGTCTGTTAAATCATGCTATTTACAGCATAAGCAGGTGAATTGCATCTTAATTAGCCAATCTCACATGGTGGACCTATTCAGCAAATGTATAAAGTATCCATGTAGCCTACATTCTTATTTTCCCTCAATACTTCAATACCATTGGAGTATATACTTGGAAATTTTAACTGCGATAATACTAGGGGCTGCTGCAGCAATTCTGCATCTGCATGTGCTATAGGCTGAAGCCAAAGCTGTTAGTGCTGGCAACAATAAGCCAATGCTAAAAATGAGAACAGTGTTCAGGCCCAAGGTAAGCTCTGCCACCCTCAACTCAGAGCCAGAGCCAACCAAGTGAAACCCAGCCCAGTAGAAACTAAGGCATGTGTAGCTGTTAGAATGTTAGCCAAAGGTACATTTCAAAGACCAACTCGGGACATAATGGGTGTGACACAGGCATCAGCATCCAGGATCCTCCACCAGTTCTTGGATGCTATGCTCATACATGCCAGTGAGCACATATGTTTTCCCCATAGTTCTGAGGACAGGGTCAACAATATGCAACACTTCTATCATGTAGCACAATACCTTGAAGTAGTGGGTGCCATAGATTGCACTCATGTACACATCAAGGCACCACCTGGTGAGCAGGGTAGAATCTACATTAACCGCAACGGATACCACTCTATCAATTGCCAAGTCATATGCAATGCCTAAGGGATTATCTTGAAATCAGAAATGCACTCGACCACCACAACACAGCACAAATCACAAAACACATAGCTCACCTACAGTGTACCCCTCAACATAAGCCCTTAAGGCAAAACAGCTTGCCCAATACACTAATCATAGGTGAGTCAATAGTGAGGCACACTGATGTCTCACTCACTAGGTTGAGTAAGGAGAAGGCAACAGTCAGCTGTCTGTCGAGTGCCAGGATCCCACACATACTACACGTACTCAGGTCATTCCGCAACAAATACAAGTATGACTCTGTCATTGTCCATGTGCAGGTGAGTGACCTGAGATGCACCTCCCTGGACTACATGAAAAGAGACATGGAGGAGCTCTCAGATTATGTGGTCCAGACAGGTATGACCCTAGCCCTGAGCAGCATCCAACCATCACCCAGAATGAAACTGCAGTACAAGCAGAAAATTATTGACTTCAACAACTGGCTAAGTTTCTGGTGTCATACTAAGGGGATCCAGTATCTGTCTGCTTGGGATGACATAATTGACAGACCTTGATGCTTAGCCAGAGATGGCCTGCATCTGTCACCCCTAGTTTCCAGGTACTAGCTAAGGGTCTTGCCATGCCTATAGTGCCTTTTTTAGGTGGTGTTCCAAAGACCAAATTACCACCATAACAGCTATAAATAAATGCAATCTGAGGGTCATGTTGCTCTGTGCTAAAAGTCTAAATCTCAAGATGCACTTGCTCAAAGCACTCCTCAAAATGGAGAACATCGACATTTGTGCTGTAACAGAGACCTGGTTTAAAGCAGCAGAAAGCACCTCTGCTCTACCAGTTTATAACTCATTCCACACCTTTCGGCCCCAGAACATGGACCGAAGCTCCAAAGGTGGTGGCGTCTCCATATTCATAAAGGATATGCACACCTCCAAACTAGTAGCCCAGCATAACGCATCGGAGATACTTCAGGTACATCTAACAGTGGGTAAGATGACGATTCAGGTCGTAAATAGCTATAGGCCCCCAACCATGTCCCAAGACTCTCACACCATGTTCCTATGCACCCTGGAAACTGTTAGGGTCCAACCCAAGACTCTCATACTGGGTGACTTCAACTATCCCTCCATCAACTGGGAAAACTACTCATGCACCAATACACTTGCCCAATGCTTCCTGGAATTCATTAATTCCAATGCACTGGACCAGCTTATTCTTACCCCCACTAGAGGAAGCAACATTCTTGACCTGGTTATTACTAACATGGGCATCTGTTTCTCAACAGCAATAGTCAATTCCTCCTTGGTTAGATCCGACCACAAACTAATTACCATGGAAATCCACATGTCACCCACACCACCAGCAAAGGTAACCACCATGAAAAACTTCTCCAAAGCTAACTTTGGGCTCCTAAAAACAGAGGTGGCTAACTTAATGGCACCCATGGAATTGGAAAATAGGTGCATGACTGCCAAATCATACACCAATGCACTGTACAAACATGTACATAAATGCATGAAACTAGCCATACCCCACAGAACCAAAATGCTCTCCTCCAAAAAATGGAAGCCATTCTGGTGGTCCCCTGCCATTAACAAACTCTACAACAGAAGGAAGAAACAGTTGCAGAAAAAGGTGAAGTCCCAAGACTGGAAACACTCCCTTATTAGCCTCAACAAAAAGTTGAGATCCCTCATCAAAACCTCTAAAGCTAACTATGAAGGCAGAATTGTGGCAGACACTAAAAACAAAAACAAATCCCTCTACAGTTATATCAAGAATCTTTACAGTAATACCAAGATTTGCTCTGAGTTACTGCACAATGGTAACTCCAATACTGAACCAACAGATATTGCCAACATACTGGCTGACAGATTAATTGCCAACATCCCCCCCCAAAGGACGAATCGCAATACTGGAAGAATGCTAGGCACCCAGCATTACTGCAGGACAGGTTAAAGCTGCATTGTCCAAGGCCAAGAATACAGATTCCATGGGACCTGATAATACCCTGGATGTGTTCTACATGAATTACAAAGTGAACTGGCACCACACCTGTCTGCCCTATTCATTCACAGCCTCACCTCAGGCTTTGCCCCTACAGAATGGTGCACTGCTACAGTCATCCCTCTCTACAAAGGGGGAGCAACTACAGATCCTGGGAATTATCACCCCATTAGCCTGATGAGTCTGATATGTAAGGGTATGAAGCACGTCATAATGGACCTAATTAACAAGGATATAGGGAATCTCCAAACTCTGGATCCCAGCCAATTTGGTTTTGTGAAGAGTAGATCATGCCCGCTCAACCTAGTTGACTTTTTTGAGTCAGTCACCAGAGCTGTGGATGAGGGCAAAGCAGTTCATACAGCCTACCTCGATCTGACCAAGGCCTTTGATACCATTCCCGACTCAGGAATTATTGATGGACTCACCAAACTAGGCATCAACCCCTATATCACTAGATGGGTGGCAAATTGGCTCACAGATAGAACCCACAGTGTGAAAGTAGCAGACTCAATGTCAGACTGCTGACCAGTAATGAGTGGAGTCCCACAGGGATTGGTCTTGGGTCCTCTCCTGTTTGGCATCTACTTCTCAGAAGTCCAGGCCAACCCAGAGGGACTCTGGCTGATCAAGTTTGCCAATGATTTCAAGCTGAGAGCCATTAATAACTCCCCAGGTGATGTAGACATCCTACAGAAAGGCCTCATTGAGACCAACAACTGGTGTCAAAACCATGGCCTTAAGCTTAATGCCAAAAAATACATCATCATTCCCTTTTGGAAAAACTAATTTCACACTAATTACCACATTGATGGTAGCACACTTAACACTGAAGGTATTATAGGTTCATAGGTTTATAGGTTCATACTAGGCTATCTGCCCTAGGGCATTTACAAGCCTAGCCAGAGTATGTTTGGCTTTCGCCACCCATTTTAAATTAATTTTGCTATGCCCTTTTTCGAGGTTAGTATACTGTGCCTCTATCTAACAGTGACACAGAAGTGATACCCGGGGTAAACCTATGATCTCCAATCCACTCATCAAGATTCCTATTGAAGAGAGTCAATGAGGGACACTGCCTAACCTGGACTGGGATTTTATTCCAGAGTGAAGGGAGCCTCTGGGTTATGAATCTGTCCCTCCAGCATGTCCTATTTATTTCAGTGCTGAGGTTCAAGTCTCTCAAGCATGTAGCTCGATGGGATTTGGATTTTTTGAGGTGCAACATGTCCCTTAATTCCAGGTTGGACATGGCTTTATACATCAGGCACAGGTCACCTCTGAGCAGGCGGTATGCCACTGAGTAGAGCTGGAGTTTCTTTAACTGGGCAGCATATGGCATCTGTTTGAGCCCTTTGATCCTCTTGGTGAGGTACTTTTGAGGTCTTTCCAGTTGCTTCAGGTGTTTGGTAAGGTACATCCCAAAAGGGGCATTGTTCTAGATTATGGGCCTGATGAGGGATGAGTAAAGAGGCACGATGACCTCCCCTAATCTAGATGTGAATCCCTTCTTCATGATTAGGTGGGCTATATAAAATGTTTTTCTAATCACTTTGGCCACGTGGTTGTCAAATGAGAGATTGCTATCAACTTGGGTCCCCAGGTCCCTAATTACTTCTTCTGTACTTAATGGATTACCACCTATGTGGTAATTTGTGGGCACTTTGTTTTTGCCAAAGGGGATGACTATACACGTTTTGGCGTTTAGCTTGAAGCCATGGCTCTGGCACCAGTTGTCTGTTTCTATGAGGCCCTTTTGGAGGATGCTTGTATCGGCTGGAGAGTCGATTATGACACCCAGTTTGCAGTCATCTGCGAACTTGGTCAGCCACAGTCCTTCTGTGTTGGCCTGTAATTCCGAGAAATATATACCGAACAAGAGAGGTCCCAGGACTGAGCCTTGTGGGATGCCACTTGTAACTGGTTTGGAGTCTGACATGGCTCCAGCAATTCTAACCATGTGGGTTCTGTCCTTGAGCCAGTTTGCAACCCATCTAGTGACATAGGGGTTTATATTTAAGCTGGTGAACCTATCTATAATGCCTGAGTGGGGTATTGTATCGAAGGCTTTTGCGAGGCCAGGTAGGCTGTATGGACCACCTTCCCTTCGTCAATGGCCTTGGTGACTGTTTCAAAGAAGTCGACCAGGTTTAAGAGGCAGGATCTGCCCTTAACAAAGCCGAACTGGGTAGGATCCAGTGACTGTAGGTCCCCAATATATTTATTTATGAGGTCCATGATGATCCTTTCCATAGCTTTGCAGACAAAGCTAGTCAGGATTATGGGGCGATAGTTTCCAGGGTCCATTGAAGCACCACCTTTGTGGAGAGGGACCACTGTTGCTGTACGCCACTCTGTGGGTACATATCCAGTAGTAAGGCTGAGATTGAACAGTAGTTTTATGTTTGGGTTTAGCTCTTCTTGGAGTTCATGTAGGACACAGCCCGGGACACCGTCTGGTCCCATTGATGCTGTGTTTTTTGCTTTGGAGAGGGCGGCTCTTACCTGAGCATCTGAGATGTCTGGGGGGGCAGCACTCTGCTGGGATAGATATTTGCCCTTTTGGTGGGGAGGGGGGGAGAAGTTCACACTGAACCTGTCAGCTAGGATGTTGGCAATGTCTGTGGGTTTGGTGTATTTTTTGTCGTTTTGGACTAATTCTGAGCATATCTGGGAATTCCCACCCAGGTTCCTAACATAACTAAAGAAAGCCTTGTGATTATCCTTAGTGTCCTGTGCAATTTTTCTCTCGAAGCAGCTGGCCTTAGACGATTTGATGAGTGCCCTTAGTTTTTTGCTAATACTGATCAGAGATGCCTTCCCTTTTTAGGATTTTGCTCTATCATGTAGTAGCTTCCTCCTATTGTATAGTTTGTTTATGGCTGGGGTCCACCAGACAGGACGTTTGCCTTTGGAGGATTGGGTCTTGGTTTTTTTGGGATTGCATGATCCATACATTCCTGAAGGTGTTCATAGAATGCATTTATAAAGGATTCTGCGGTCTGGGCCGTATTTGCCACAGGCTCGGGGGCTTTGAAGGATTCCACCTCATTTTTGAGGAGTGTGAAATTTGCTTTAGAGAAGTTTTTCACTGTGGTTTTCTGGGCAGGGGGTGGGGTCGGGATATGAATATCCAGTGAGATCAGTTTATGGTCTGATTTTACCAGTGAGGGATACACTTCTGGTCTGGAGCATAGAGTCCCCATGTTGGTGATGATCAGGTCCAGTATGTTTTCCCCTCTTGTGGGAGTGGTAACAAGTTGTTCCATAGCATTTGAGTTTATGAATTCTAAGAACCTTTGGGCTAGGGTGTTTGAGCTAGAGTAATGCTCCCAGTCTATGTTTGGGTAGTTGAAGTCACCCAATATAATGGTGTTTTGAGAGACCTTCATATTTTCCAGTGTTCTCAGGAAGACCGAGTGGGGTTCCTGGGTTTGGGAGGGTGGTCTGTAGCAGACTATAAACTGTAAGGCAGTTTTACCCACTGTTAATTGCACATGGATAGTCTCTGATGCTTCGTGCTTTGCCACCAACCTGGAGGTGTGGGTATCTTTGATGAATCTCGATACTCCACCTCGTTTTTTGGTTCGGTCCAGGTTTTGGGGCCAAAAAGCATGGTATGAGGTATAACCTTGTAGTGCTGGGGTGCTCTCAGGAGCCCTGAACCAGGTTTCTGTTACTGCACAGATATCGATGTTCTCCATGCTAAGGAGAGTTTCAAGTGCGTGCATCTTGAGGTTTAGACTTCTGGCGTTGAGCAGCATTACTCTTAGTTTCTTATCCCTTGTGATACCTATGTAGGTGGGTTTGTCTTTTGAGCCTTGCCTAAAAAAGGCACTATGGGGGTAGCAAGAGCCTTTGCCAATATCCGAAAGCCCAGGGGTGACAGGTGCAAGCCGTCCCTAGCGAAGCATCGTGGCTTGTCGAGCATATCATCCCAGGCTGACAGGCATTGGATCCCCTTTGAATGACACCAGTACTTAAGCCAATTGTTGAAATTGATCATCTTGTCTTCATATTGTGGCATCATTCTTGGTGAGGGTAAGATGCTACTCAAGGTCAGGGTCATACCGGCCTGGTCTACATGCTCAGAGAGCTCCTCTATGTCTCTTTTCATGTAGTCCAGGGAGGTACGTCTCAGGTCATTCACACCAGCATGGACAATGACTGAGTCATATTTGTACTTGCCTTGGAGTGACCTGAGTACTTGTGTTACATGTCGGAGCCTAGCACCTGACAGACTGCTCACCGTGACCTTCTCCTTGTTCAGCCTGGTGTGCCTGACGATAGAGTCACCTATTACAAGTGTATCAGGTGTGTTGTTTAACCTTAAGGGCTGTGACTGTTCAGCACACTGGCTTTGTGAGCTATGTGTTGCATGTGTTTTGTTTTGGGGTAGCGGTTGCTTGGGTGTCTGCTTTGGAGGTCTCTGCTGCTTAGGCAGATCTTTATTTAGAGCCTCCGTGATTATGTGTTTGGTTTGCTGTCATGGTAGGTCTATGTGAGACTGGAATTGTAGTGAGTGTGGTTTCCTTCTCCTCCTGACTGGTTATGCCAGTACTGAGTTGAGAGAGCTTAGCCTCCAGTTTGGCTATATGGTTGCATCTCTCACATGTGTTGGTATTTGTTGGGAGGAGGAGAGGGTTGTCTGTGTACATGAGGCAGTTGTAACATTGCCTCGAGATTCGCAGATTCACCAGCTGGACCGGAGAGGAGATTGACAACTGACCTTTGGACATGCTAGAATAATATTGGGAATTCCTTTATAATTGAAAACAAGGGCCAATGGGGAGTGAGGGTGTAGTGCTTTTAATTTTTAGTGCTGACTTATATAATTGCTTTAGTGAGCAAGTGCCAGGTAACTTAAGTGCAATGTGTTACAGGTAACCTCTCTCTAACCTTCTCTCATTGGACCAGTCATCGAGTATAATGCCACATTTAGCATGTACCTCACTAAACACCTGAAACAGCTGGAAGGGCCACAAAAGTAACCCATGAACAGGATCCTAGGGCTTAAACACATGCCCTACATGGACAGACTCAAAAAACTCAAGCTTTTCTCTGTCTTATATCATCTATTAAGAGGCGATCTCTGCTTAACTTGCAAAGGTGTGTCTGACCCAGCCCTGTTAGAAATGTTATACCTAAACAGATCCCAATCCCTCTGCACCACACAGTCCAGGGACCTCAACCTCATTACCACAATCAACAGAACATGCTGGCGGGACAGGTTCATAACTCAGAGACTGCCCATGCTCTGGAATAGACTTTCCATACATGTCAAGCAGAGCACCTCACTGGCCTTTTCAAGAGAAATCTTGATGAATGGATGGGAAATAGTTCACCCCAAGGATCACTCCAGTGGCTCTACTTGATAGAGGTACTGGGAACTAACAGCAGTATGATGCCAGGGCACTTCTATGGGCTAGGCTTGTAAATGCTCCAGGGCCGTTGGCCTAGTACACACCTATGAACCTATGAACCTATGTGTGCTGGCAACCCTGGTAGCTATCATGACTCCCATGCATGGCACACATCACAGCTGTACCAGATATTTGTTAAGGGAGGCATCCCACAGGGCCATTTAGTGGTGGATTCTGGTGATGTCACCTATCAGAAGTGCACAAGCATCCGTGGAAGAATGCCATAATGAGGCAGACACTTAAACTAAAAACATCATAGAGTATGTGTTTGGGCTGCTGAAGTCACGGTTCCAGTGCCTAGATATATCTGGTGCAGCTCTGCAGCATAATTCACATACCTGCACACAGATATTCGCAGTATGTGCTAAGCTCCACAATCTGATCCTGTGGAAACAGCTGCAGCAGGATCAGCAAGTGGGAAGGGCCACACCCCCTCCCCACACCAATGCCTAGGTCACCACAGATACAGTTAGAGGAGGACTCTGAGGAGGAACCACCATCTGCTGTCCCTGTAGCCAGACGTAGGTGTGTTTATTATGCCCTTGTTATGGCTAAGCGACGATGCATAGTATATTCACTGACCACCAAGGGACCTAATACATTTCTCCTACTCACATACATATTTTAAAATTGATGCCATGCAATTCACACAACATTTACCTATATATGTATTTGCTGTGCACTGCTTGCATCAGACAAAGTCAGTCTTGAACTAAAGGTGTGTCAACTGCTGCATTTGCAAGGTAAGTCCTGAACCAAGACTGTATTCTTGAAAATTATTATGACATATCCCTGTATCTCTTAACTTGGTACAGTAAGCAATTAAATGGTGATGGATTTGTACAGAAATTCCACTAACATGTAACTACAGACACTTATTTTACTAATATGTGCCCATTGGCATTAGTAGGCCTCAGGCATGAAACATTCATATAGTAATGCCTCTGCAAAATACTGGTAAATTATTCAAGAAAAAAGTTAAAAAGTGAGACTATACATTGCAGTTTCTGACTTCAGACTATTTTTTATTTATTTATTTTATTTATTTAAATTTGTTGACCAGGAGTGTCCAACTGGATGTAGGTCCATTTTCAGCGGAGGCCCAGGGAGAAAAGCTCCACAGTTAAAATAAACAGACAGTAGATACATTGGATTACATAGCGATTAACAATTTAAGATAGCAATTACTTACAACATATTTACAGATGAAGAACATAGTACATCAGTAGACAACTAGAATCTTTATCTGTGAAGTATATAACAGACATTAACAAATGTTACAATGAGAAGTTCCTGCTGTATAATAAGTACTAGGCTTATGAGCATCTGAGCTTGCTATAATCAAGGTAGTTAGTTGAGCGGAAAGAAAGGTAGTGGTTGGATGGGGTGGATGATATTAGAGTGGGAGTTGCAAGGACATAGCCAGCATTTTTTTAGGTGCGCTTTTAGTAAAGTTTTGAAGTGGGTGCATGATGGTACGGAGGTAATTGTGGGTGGAAGGGAGTTCCATAATTTGGCTATGGTGCAAGAGAATAGTGCTTCACCAGCAGAGGTATTGGCTTTAGTGATCTGCAAGTTATTTTCGTTGCTGGATCTTAGTGGTCTGGTGGTGCTATAGGGTTGGAGTAGATTCTGGAGGGATGGGACATTTAGTAGATGGTTTACTAGGTTGTGGGTGAGTGAGAGTTGATACCACTGAAGGAGGTGAGGGAGTTCAAGCCAGGCCAGTTCAGCAAGTGAGAGACAGTGGTGACTACGGTAGGATGCCCCTGTGGCGAATTTGGCAATTTGTTGTAGCAGGTCTCTAGCTTGTTTAGATCGCATTGCCTTAGGTTGGTGTATATTGGAGAGGCATAAAGTAGGGTGGAGATAAGGTGGGAATTTGCTTTTGAAATCATTGCTGCTTTGGTGAGAAATTGCTTATTTCTGTATAACGCTCTTAGTTTTTTGTGGACTTTTTTTATGGTCATGCATATGTGAATGTCAAATTTTAATTTATTGTCTATTTCCACTCCTAGCAATTTGGTGTGTTCAGTTGGGTATATAGTGGTGTTGTCTTTTGCTGTGATGTTAAAGTGAGAGTTGTTTTAAGTATGTTTGGTGGGTTGGAAGATGAGTAGTTTAGTTTTGTTTGAGTTGAGTATTAATTGGGCATCGCATAACCAAGTTTCAACAGAGGAAAAGGATTCCTGTGTGACTTTTTGCAGTTTTGGTAGGGAATGGGCTGAGCAGATGATGGTTGAGTCATCTGCATATTGTATGAGTGTGCCATGTTTGGTGGCAGAGGTTAGATTATTGGTGTAAACAGAGTAGAGTAGTGGTCCAAGGATGGATCCTTGGGGAACCCCTATGGAGACAGGTAGTTGGGGAGATATGTCATTCTGCCATACAACGGATTGTTGGCGGTCAGACAGGTAACTCTGAAACCAGTTGGTGACTGACTGTGAGAAGGATTGGTTATTGAGGACAGAGATAAGTTGTTTGTGTGGGACCATGTCAAATGCTTTAGATAGGTCTAGGAAAGTAGCAGAGGAGAGGTAGCCATTGCTTTTATGCTGAAGGATAGTGTTAGTAAAGGAGAGTAAGGCAGTGGTGGTGCTATGGTTTGGTCGGGAACCATGCTGAGTACTGGAAAGGAGGTTGTTAGTAAGGAGGTAGTCTGAGACCTGAGAGTGTATGCATCTCTCTAGTATTTTGGAGAGTGGAGAGAGAGTAGCTATGGGGCAGTAATTGGTTAGTTCTGTGGAGAGACCGCCTTTGTGGAGGGGAATTATATGTGATACTTTCCAGAGTGTGGGAATGTAACTTTCTGACAGAGATTGGTTAATCAAGATGGATGCTGGGTAGGCCAGAGCATCAGCTGTGATTTGTAGGTATTCACTTGGAAGGTTGTCTGCTGCTAATTTGGTGGGTTTAAGTTTAGTTAAGAGTTTTTTTGTTGGAGGTAGGTACAGGAGAAAAAGAGAAGGCAGTGGGGAGATTACTAGTTGAAGGTGTGGATTGGAGGGGAGGGGGGTTGTGTTGTTTAGCTAGTGATAGTATGGTTTGGGTGAAGTGTGTGTTGAATGAGGTAGCAATATTTTCTGAGGCGTGAGTGATGTTAGGAGGATGGGGTACTGACTTTACCTGGGTGGAGGATGGAGTTTATGGAGGACCAGAATTGTTTGGGGCTGTGTTGTGAGGAGTCTAGGGCAGACTGGTAGTTTTGGAATTTGTCCTGTTTTATTAGCTTTTTGACTCTTTTGTGCAGTTTTAGGAATTTCTGTCTAGTTGAAGGGGTTTTGGTTTTGTGCCACTGCTCCCAGGCTTTATCCCTGTTTTTCATTTCTGACTTAGTGATTTTCTGTAGCCATGGGGAGGGTTGTGCTTTGGTTCTGGAAAATCTTATGGGGGCATGGCAATTAAGGATGTTCAGGAAGGTAGTATTAAAAAATTCAACTGCGTCATCTAGACAGAGGTACGTTAGAGGCTGCCAGTTACATTCTTTGAGGGATGAATGTGAGTGGGTTAAAATTTAGTTTTTTTACGTATTTGATGGTAGATGACAGGTTTAGCTTGGTATAGGTATTTTTTAAGTAGGAATGTTGGGGAGTGGTCACTGAGGCTATCTGATAAGCGGCCTGTTATATATGACTGGGGCCTCTTACTGACTAGTATCTAATCCAGGGTAGTGTGCTTGCTGGAGTTTTTATTTATCCTGGTTGGTGACTGGACTAGTTGGGTGAAGCCATGAAGGTTTACATGATGGGTTGGATGGTTGCCAGAACAGGATTGCCAGTCAATATTGAAATCACCTAAAATGATAGTTTCTTGGGGGAGATGGTGGGTAGACCAGCTGAAAAGGTTTTCTAGTGGAGGGATGTTTTGGCCAGGTGGGAAGCAGCATCCAATTATGTTAATGGTTTTGTTTTGGTTTATTTTGAGGCTGGTATATATTATTTCTTCATTGCCTATTTGTGGAGCTGATGATTTTAAGATCTGGATGTTTAGATGCTGTTTAAATATTATAGCTACACCACCTCCTTTCTTGTTTAGCCTGTCTACTCTTAGTATGCCGTAACCTGTAGGGAGTATTTGCTCACTGATAATGTGTGGTTTTAGCCAGGTTTCTGTCAGGATGACTATATCTGGGAAGTACAAGTCTATGGTGGCAAGGAGTTCATGGACTTTGTTGGATATACTTCTAATATTTAGGCTTAATAGAAGGAAGTCCCTTGGCTTTCTATTGACAGTAATATGGGAGAGGTTCTGGTTTCTAGTCTGATTATGAGGATTGGGGTTGGAGATGGTAGGGCCAGGGTTGGGGTGGATGTCTCCACTTAGTGCTAGTTTCGATATGGATGAGGTTATTAGTTTTCTCAGTCTTTGAATGTGTTTGTTTATAAGGGAAACTTTATGATTGTGCTTTGTGGGTAATAGGTATGGTGGGAGGGTTACTATGTTAAGTTGTAGGGATGCTTTATGTTTGAGTAATATAGTTGGTAGAATATGTGGTGGTGCATAGGGATGGTTCTTGAGCTGGTGGGAGGGGAGCTGAGTGAGGGTGAGACATGAGTGGTGGTGTTAGTAGTACAGTGGTAGTGGCTGAGTGAGGGAATGATGGAGCTTTGGTAGGATGTAAGATATGCAAGGAGAGTGCATGCAGTGAGCATAGGTAAGGTATGCTTGTACATGTTAGTTGAGGAGGTGTGATAGTAGTGGGAAGATGGAGGAGGTAGTGTTGGGTTAGTGCTGTGGTTGGCCATTGGAAAGATGGGAGGGGTTTGTGAGTGCAATAAAGGTGGGACCACTGGGGGCGGGAGGGAATAGGGGGCAGGGTGGGGAGCAAAGCAGTAGAGACCCTGTTAGTTACTCATATGAGGGGGGCTGGAAACAATCAGTTAACAGAGTTAACTGATAAATGAACATATGATAGTGACAAGGGTGGTTGTAGTTTTAAAAATGGTGCCTGCCACAGGTAATATTTATTAACTTTGGGATTGTCTTAAGGTAATAAACAGGGAAGTGGGAGGGGAGAACAAGGGTGTGAGCAGGCAGTTATTTGTACTGCTGCTAATGAGCCAAAGCAAAGACAAGTTTGTGTTTAAGAAACAATCACAATTGACCAAAGACTGCTCTGAAACTGTAAGTCATTTCTTAACCATTTCTCAGGTGGAAAAACAGGATAACCTTGTATCAGTAGGCTACTGTTGTCCCAGTTTAAATTAGCAAACACACAGTATTGATCAGTTATGGATACTATTTGCTAACAGAAGGGAATAAGAGAGAAAGTGGAAGGTGTGTGTGTGTGTGTGTGTGTGTGTGTGTGTGTGTGTGTGTGTGTGTGTGTGTGTGTGTGTGTGTGTGTGTGTGTGTGTGTGTGTGTGTGTGTGTGTGTGTGTGTGTGTGTGTGTGTGTGTGTGTGTGTGTGGTGGGGGTGGTGGCTTACAAGCCAAAGCAGAGTGCTCTCCAGGGAAAAATGAATATTGGCTCAAACAGGTAGACACATACTCAAAGTTAACTTTAGCTGTTTGCAGACAGTTCAGACCCGGACTGCGCTTTTCTTACAAGAATGATAAAGGTGGTACCACAGTTCAATACTTAAGAGTGGTGTTAAGTCAAGAAAAGAAGAGTACAAAGAGGAGTAAGCACTTTTTGATGGTAAATATATATTATAAAGATTACAAAAAACACACTGAGCAAATAGCTACCGCATGCAGGACAATGTGTTGAACCAACTACTTAGTATATGCAGATACTGAGCTAATTGGAAGAACATCTGTTAGAAAAAAACCTCAGACAGTTATGCAGTCACAGATAAAAATATAGGGAGCAGCAATCTGTCGTGGTTCTCTAATGAGATTCTATCCACCAGTAACAGCACAATTATATAGAAATAATTAGACACCAGTATGAGCTGTCTACACACAACACAATTGCATGAATAACATTAGTGAACAAGGTGCAGCTATGCAGATAGACCATACATAGAATTATACTAAAAACAACTTAGTGCAGACAAATGCTAGCATGCCATAGTAACTTCCAATAATAAAGCATAAATCATATTAGATGTCTAACACAATTCAACATAAACATATACAGTTGTAAAATGTCTTATACAATTCATCATAAATAGGCATTTACAGTTGTAAAACACTTACTGGAGAGACACTGAGCTCCTCATGGGGCCTGTAGCAGAGTGGATTGTAGTTTTAAAAATGGTGCCTGCCACAGGTAATATTTATTAACTTTGGGATTGTCTTAAGGTAATAAACAGGGAAGGGGGAGGGGAGAACAAGGGTGTGAGCAGGCAGTTCTTTGTACCGCTGCTAATGAGCCAAAGCAAAGACAAGTTTGTGTTTAAGAAACAATCACAATTGACCAAGGACAGACTAGTTTGTGTCATAAGAGTAACTGCTCTTTATTCCCCCACCCACCAGAAGAGGAGTGTACTTTTCTACTTGCAATAACAGCAACTCACCTATGCTACCCCAAAAGCACAGTACATGCAAGTTTATGCCACAGTTACTATCCTCTCACATTTTAAGGAAAATTACATAGAATTACTTACACATTGCATGTGTTAGCTAACTAATGAATTACCAACAAACACAGATATGTAAGACAGAGAGAAATATATTTGTTACCATTCTTATGACAGGTTGTGTGACTACTAACTGCTCTATGTCCTAATATAATACAGATAATTACTTGTACAATATACAGTCCATGGATTGATAGCAGTGTATATTGTTATGCAGTTGGTTGTGTGATGAATGACACCAGTTCTGTGTGAGCAAGCTGCGTCTGTGGCAAAGGAGACTAAGGCAGCCATCCTGTTTGCTGAAGCTGTATTGGTGTGAGGGTTCTAATTCTGACATAAGTAGAACTTTTGGATGTGTACTGCCAATTGGTATTGTGTTCTTACAGACTTTGATTATGGGTCACATACTTTTAATAGTTATCCTCTTTGTTTTGTTTTAATGCCACAATTGTATGATGCGCCACATCTAGAAAATATTTTTGAGAGGGCTTATCTAGTTTGAGTGAAGTGCAGCATTGCAGAAACAGGGTAAAACAGATAAGATTTATATCAGACTGCCAACAACAGAAACTGGGTACATTCAATTATTGCTGTAAGTTATTGGGAAATATCCTGGCCTGGAGTAGAGCTAGGATTGGGCTGTAGTAATAGTTAGGAATGCTCAGTGCTTATCTATGTGAAAACAGGTAAAGAGGCAAATGCACATGCAAGTAAACTTAGTTAACCATAGAGCAAACCCAATGCTTCTTGCACTATTACATTATTATACATATATAGATAGCTATATAGATATAAATATATACATAGATATGATATGATCCCATTGTTCTGTATTTCTCAGTTCCTTTGTCTGACCTAAAATGACATGTGGAAATATTGTAAACTGAGAGCACAATATAACTATATGTTCATATATTTACAATTCATCTATTTGTTTTCCCACCACCAGCCACACCAACAATCAGTACAACCCTGGGATGTCCTTAATTTTTCAACACATATATCAATCCCAATGTTGTGTGCTCCCTCATGGACAGGACCATTTTGTGGTGCTCACAGGCTTGCTCTGCCAATCTCAAAGAACCAAATATGCTCAATAAGGGTACTTATATTGTTACACAGCTAGACTTCTAAACAGTATATTTCTGTTAGGATACTAGCTTCAGATAACACTAAGAAGTGATGTGTAGGCCTCCCAAGCTGTTGCTCCTCACATGACTTGCTGGTTTCATCTACTATAAGTTCACCTGCAGTATAATATAAATAAGACTTGTGCCATGATGTGCGTACATTTGTGTGTCTCTCCATAATGAAGATTAGAAGTCTGTATCCTAAACTGACATCCAATGCATGCTATTGCAATGTTTTGGTGCTTGCACATATTTCCATTTCAAGCAGGCCTCCAATCTCCTGTCCCCCACATAGCCTTCTGATGTCACCTACTGTAAGATCAACTGCAGTCCTGTTAAAATCAGACTTGTGCTGTGGTGCATGTATTAAGTTCTGTAGTCTCTGTACTTATATAGGTTGCAGTCCTGCTAAAATCAGAGTTGTGCTGTGGTGCGTGTGTTAAGTACTCCGTTCTGTAGTCTGTGTACTTAGACAGGTAGAGGTCGTGTATGTGTCTGAGCTGTTACTGGACATTACACAAAGAGTGTTTTAAAGCAGCCTGTGGAACACTGTTCTATGCACATTCATAATGTCATTGTTGTAGCCACTGTTATGAAGTAAAAGCCCTGCAGTATGTACAGCTTGCTACTTTTATTTATGTAAAAAAAAGTACAGTTGAGTTTTTTGTGTTGCTGTGACTAATTTTGGAAAATATTGTGCTGCTTTTGACTCAGTTGCTTATGTAATGTCATGAACAAGCAAATTGCCAATTGCTGTCTTTATTCTGTTGCAGTTGTGCTGCCCACTCTATACATTGGATTCACACTGGATGAATACAGTTCAGTTCAACTACTAAGTAAACATCATGACACAGGATTTGTGAGAAAACAACACCATACCCTTGTGCCTGCAGTGTATACTAGGACTATATATTTGAAGGTAATAGTTTCTGGTCTCAATTTGAGCTTTAACGGCATTTTATTGTCTTAGCTGTTCTGCTCTTATTTGTGTGCAAAGATCTTAACTGTTGCTGTCATAGATGCCAAAAAATGCAATTATTTTCCATTATAATCAACTAATGCTATCTAGCACAGCAGATATTCAACAGCTCAACATAGCTGGGCATATTTCAGTTAAGCAAGCAGTAATGTCATATCTTATCTCCCTGCAACAGAACTATAAATCCTACTATGAATATACCTCCTAATATACACCCCATAAGACAGTCCCCCTAAAATAGCACCTTTTCACATACCACCATCCTTTTTTCATTCTCTATGCAGGTAGCAAGATCACACCTTATATTATGAGCTGTCAGTGTCCCTCTTTTTGTTCTGCTAGCCTAGTTGACATGTTTTACTGACTCAGTGCAGATAATGATTCAGGCCTGTACTACAACATCAGTGAAGTACAACCATGGGAGGAGATACTCTCTAGCTACCTACATAAACAGAAGAGACATCTAAAATACAAGCATGGTACACCTAACACTAAACCTAAAGTACACAGGATCATCACTGTCTCACAAGGACGTGCTTCAGGCAATAGCTTTCTATTGCAAAGGTTGTCCTTATAGCTGATGGTACAGTGAGCCATACACCTGCCCCACTCTCTACATTAAACAAGGAGAAATTTAGGGTTAGCTGTGTGGCACAAGTAGTTGTCACATCACATGTGTAATCTGGTCTCTCCACAACAAGTCTCACTATTAATCCATCACAGCTGATGTTGGTATGCACAACTTGAGACGTATTTGTGGGGAATATATGGAGCCAGACATGACTAAACTCTTTAAATATCTGTCCCAGACATGTATGTCGCTATGTTTGACCAGCATTATAAGCTAGTCTAGGATGAGACAACAGTATAAAGAGCAAATGATCTTCTCAAACTTGTTATGTGTCTGGTGTCATTCTAAGGAGCTCCAGTTCCTGTCAATGTGGGATGACATTGCGGATAGACCACGATGCGTTGCGTGACATGCACTTCAACTGGCACCTCTAGGCTTTTGTTTGCAGCTAAGACAGTTGCCTAAACCATAATGTCTTTACTAGGCAAGGCCTGCTTTACTAGGCAAGGCCACAAAAAAAGAAGTTACTATGTGAAAATATGTAACTCCAACAAAGTAACAAACAAACTGTGGCCCACAGACTTACCACAACACATGTCTTCAACATCATCTCCAACCTCCCTCTACAAACAGCAAGTAATCACTGCCCTCTCCAAAACTAGGAAAACAGCCTCCATGAGACCATATGGCATTCCGTTATGTGTTCTTAAAGTTCTTAACCAGCGAACTACTACACTAGGTGCGCTCTTCAATCACAATCTGAGTGCTGCCTTTATCCACACAAATTTGAAATCACCAACCTATTATCCCCTACACAAGGGTGGATCAGCAACATACACAGTACTTATAGCCCCTTATGTTTCACAAGCCTCAACTGTAAGACAATGTAATGAATTTTCATGGATGTCAGATACAAACACAGAGCTGACATTCAACCACTACCTCTTTTCCAGCATGGTTTTCTCAAGGGAAGGTCATAGGTTCATAGGTAGATACTTGGCTATCGGCCCAAGGGCCTAAGTAAGCCTAGCCAACAAGGTTCCCTGGCTTACGCCCCCAAGAAAGTTATTTTCCTGTGCCCCTGTCGAGCATAGCCACAGAAGTGATCCACGGGTGTATTCGGGTGTATTTCCTATTTCCCATTGACTTATCAAGATTTTTCTTGAAGAGTGCTAATGAGGAACTTTGCTTGACATAGATGAGTAGCTTGTTCCAGAGTGTGGGAAGTCTCTGGGACAGGAATCTATCCCTCCATCATGCCCTGTTTATTGTGGTGACAAGGTGTAGGTCCCTAGAGCGTGTAGCTCAGAGGGATTGAGATTTCTTTAAGTGTAGCATGCCCAACAGCTCTGAGTTTGACATAGCTTTATATGTTAGGCAGAGATCACCTCGGAGTAGGTGATTTGCTATGGAGTAAAGCTGGAGTTTTTTGAGAGGGTCAGTGTAGGGCATTTGCTTCAGGCCAGTAATCCTCTTTGTGAGGTACTTCTGTGGCCTTGCCATCTGCTGCGATGTCTTGCCAGGTACATTCCAAAAGGGGCATTGTACTCTATAATGGGTCTAATGAGTGTTGGGTAGAGGGGAACAATGACCTCTTTTTTCCTAGATGAAAACCCTTTTCTGATGAGGTGTGCCACATAGAAGGATTTCCTGACTACTGTGGTGATGTGATTATCAAAGGAGAGACTACTGTGCACCTGGGTCCCCAGATCTCATCACACATTTAGAATTAAGTAGATTGCTGCCTATGCTGTAGCTCATGGGTACAGAATTTTTACGAAAGGGGTCATGCACTTTTTGGCACTGAGCTTGAGGCCATGGCTCTGACACCAGGCATCTGTCTCAGTGAGGCCCTTCTGTATGATGTCCACATCATTTGGGGACTCAACTATGTCTCCTACTTTGCAGTTATCTGCAAACTTCTTTAGCCAAAGGCCTTCTGTGTTAGCCTGTACTTCAAAGAAGTAGATACAAAACTGGAGAGGTCCCAGGACTGAACCCTGTGTTACTCCACCTGTCACTGGTTTGAAGTCAGATTTGGAGTCTGCAACTTGTACAGTGTGGGTTCTGTCAGGGAGCCAATTGGCAATCCATCTTGTGACACAGGGATTTATACCTAGTTTTGTGAGTTTAGCTCTAATTCCAGAATGGGGGATGGTGTCGAAAGTTTACCTTTGAAAGGTTGAAAATCAACCTACCGAATGGCCCTTTGTGCATACTGGAATGACGAAAAATGTCAGTCCAATCTGCACCGAAGTTCAAAAATCAGCAAATTGAAAATCAGATTCACTTTGAACTTCAATTCAGAGACAGAGTGTAATGCAGCTGCAGCCCCCACACTCCCCCTACTTTATTATTCTAACTCCGAGGTTGCACTACAGTGGGGAAAGGGTCCACTTTCCGATCCCCACTATAGGACACCTCACACCAAAAATGCCGAATCTGCAGTGAGCAAACATTACTGTGCATTCGCTCATTGCACATTCGATGCATTTTGTTTTCGGCCTTCCGAAAACTTTGTAAAGTCCTTTCAGACTTTTGTATTTCACACATGAGCATTATGCACATGTAAAGGTAAACCGGTGTTGAAAGCCTTGGCAAGGTCAAGATAGGCTGTGTTAACTACCTTACCCTCATCTACAGCTTTGGTAACTGCCTCAAAGAAGTTGATCAGGTTCAGGAGACATGATCTGCCTTTCACAAACCCGAACTGGTTGGGGTTTAGAGTTTGGAGGATACCAATGTCTTTGTTTATGAGTTCCATGATGATACGTTCCATGGCCTTACAGATCAGGCTCGTCAGGCTAATAGGGCGATAGTTCCCGGGATCAGTGGTGGCTCCCTCTTTGTGGAGTGGGATAACTGTTGCTGTGCACCATTCAGTGGGCACAAAGCCTGATGTGAGACTGTGATTGAACATGGTGCTTAGGTGGGGAGCCGGTTTGTTCTGAAATTCATGTAAAATGCAGCCTGGGATGTTGTCTGGTCCCATGGATGCTGTGTTTTTGGTTTTAGAGAGTGCAGCTTTTACCTGCATAGTTTTTATACAGGCACTCTGTATTCTTCCTGTATAGATATGGGCCCTTTAGGGGGTGAGGGGGGGGGTAACGTTAGCCCTGAATCTAGCTACATGCTAAAACTGTTGGTATTCAGTAATGTGACCAGCATGTGAACACAGCATTGACTTTGTCTTTCTTGACTAGGCCAAGGCCTTCCACACAATCCCACATTTGTGCATCAGTGAGAAGTGAAGCTAGGTGAATATTAACTGCTAAGTTGTTTGATTGGTTGCAATCTGGCTCACAGACAAACAACACTCATTCAAAGTGGGAGAGTCCACCTCTAGCAGCAGAACCATCACCCATGGGTAACCACAAGTGTCACTGCTGTGTCCATTCATGTTCACCGTGTACTTCTCAGAAGTCCAGACCAAAACTAAGTGTCTGTTGCTATCCAAGTTTGTGGTTGAAGGAGACTTAGGTGCTATCATCCCCTAACAATGTGAGTCATGTTCAAAAGGGGCTTACACAGACTAATGACTGATGACAACTCTGTGCTGTTAAACAGCCGTCATATAAAAGCATCTTCCTTTCCTTTAGTATTAACAATGTTCCAGCTTATTATGACATAACCCTGAATACCCTAATCACCAATTCTGTATTGATAGACCTGGGAACACAAATAGACTGCAATTTGTGTCTACTGTGGTGAGGAAGTTGTTCTACATATTGCATCAAATTAGCAAAGCCATTGCAGCAGTATCACATTCAGTTCTAAATCCCCTATAGTCATCCCTCCTCAGGTCTACTCTTGGATATAATTGCTATGTAGTATAACAGACACCTGCAAAGACTTGACAGACCTCAAAGATTTACAAGGAATATAAATCAGGGTGTCTCACATGTGTCTTATATGGACATACTGATGTAGCTGTCACTGTACTCAGTATGATATAGACTTCTTCGAGATGACTTATATATGCCTTGCAGTGCTAGCTCAGACCCAGTTGTGATGGAAATGCTGCACTAAATTATGACATCTGGGACAACAGTCAGCTGCTCAAGGACCATCATTGTAGACTGACATATATAGGACATGCTTGAGAGACAGATACATCTAGGTTGCCACTACACTGGAGTAGGCTTTAAAACCATGTCAAACCAAGCACCTCCATGCATACCTCTCAACTTTTCAAATTTTCTCAGAATGTCCAGATTTGGCTGGACTTTTGTGGCAAATCTGTAATGTTAGACAAATATGTATTAATGTATATATTTAGTGCTTATTAGAAGCTAAAAGGGTTACCACATTTCATTCTATTTTATGTACAGCTTAGTTGTGTATGAAACTACAAGATGCTTTTCAAACTACAATATGCTTTCTGAAACTGCAAGATGCTCTCTGACCTAGTATTTGCTAGCACAGCAAAATTCATGTTTATGCCTTTTGGAAATTTATTGAGAAGCAGGTGATTATCTGCTAGGTCAGGAAAATAATGAATAGAACAATACTGTTTTCTATAATGTTACTGAACTTGAACAATCAGCTTTGTTCATGTTATGAGAACATGCACAGCTGCAGAAAAGATAGATACAGTTGAACAAAGACTGCTTGAAGAAATGAACTACAATCTGTACTTGCTTTGTGCTCGAATTAGCCATAGTACCTTGAATAGTAACATTGCATAATGAGAAGTTGTATCTGACAAGTGGTCATCAAGGCCACGTTGTTTTTCTTAGGAAGTTTTTTTGTAAACTTGATATGCCAGCAGAAAATCATAGACAAACAGCTGCTATGAAATAATATTGAAAGAACTTGTGATTTATTATGTCAGCTTAGTAGGCAATGTCTTGTAAGAAATGTATAAGAATGGCTTCACTTTCTGATTCTAGTTAGACAAACTCTGTATTAGCACGTTTTTGTCTCCTTGCTGCAAGATTAAAGTGCCTTAACCTGAACCTGCTGTGTGTTGATCTTTTTGAAGTTGTTTTTCCTTTGACAGATTGGTCCTTCAAACCGGAAACTCTCACTTCGCCTCAGGTCAGATAGGCCAGGTGGCATGAAACTGTACGGGGAAGAGATCACATTGGTTCTTCTGCTCTGAAAGACCTCCGACTGAATTGTCGTTCAAAAGAGGCCAGCCACTGTTCTGATCTGCGACTGGAGGACGAGTTAACGGTTTTCCCTCGAACCAGGTGATCAATCACGGAGGCTCAGGTAAGGTGAGATTTACCTTTTTTCTATTTTAGATCAGGGACTTGATTTGTATCATCTGTCAGGAGATTTGTCTTGTACAAATCAGGGACAGGAAGATTGCAGTCTTGCCATAGATCAGGGAAACAGAATAGGTAAGGCAGTTATTCTAGATAAACTGTGAAAAAGAGAAATCTTGGTACCACGTAAAGATAAGAAGGGTTACGTAACATTTTAACAGTCAGAACAATATGGGAAATAAGTGCACAAAAAGTTCCCAAGATCCACCGTTAACCGGAGATGCAAAATATATGCAATTACAGCGTGCCGACAATGTTAGGTACTATACAAAATGGGTTAATAAATATGAATTTGATGGCAAATTAGAAAAATCCTCACTTATTAAACTCATCAAACAGCTTAAAACTGATGCAAAAGGTCAGGTAAAAAAGCAATGTCAATTAGGCATTCCTCAGGCACACAGGTGGATTGAGGAAGCAAACCGTAGGGAACAAAAAAGTAATAATTCAAAAGCTATGTTTCTAGATAAAGAAGACAATAATTTGGTAATAGCATCAGCCCCTCTGCCCCCTCCGCTTCCCTTACCAGAATATGAAGCAAGTGGACAAGATGGTCCACCTCCACTATACCCAGCTGTCTCCGCGAAGCCAAGACTGTTTGTCAGAGATCCCGTCGAGACTAGGTCTTGAACACGTAACTTAAGAGGGGATACTGAGTTATATCAAATGAACAAAAATTCACGAGCTATGAGTGAAGAAGAGATATGTCCACTCATAGAAGTACCAAATCCCCAGGCAGGACAGGAAGGGCAGGACCCGACTCTCCTAGTATATAGACCGTGGACACCGGAAGACATCCAGAAAGCCACAGAGGGAATTCCCCATCCAAAAGTTAATTTTAGAAAATTCTTAGAAGACTTACAGGGTATGAGGTTAAGTTATCATTTAAATGGAGAAGAAGTAGAAAAAGTAGTTAGACAAATCGTAGGTCCAGATTGGCACATGACCAGTGGCAACTGGAATCCCCGTGACGCAGAACACAAGCCACTCCCACATAACAACGCAGAACTGGATAACAGAGTGAAAGGTCTAACAGACCGAATCTCTGAGAAGTGGAAACCTAGGGCAGACTGGACTTGCATTAATCAATGCATCCAACAAGAAGGTGAAACTGTTGACAGATATTATGCTAGATTATTAGAGTGTTTTAATAACCATTGTGGAATGTAGGTACCTGATAACCAAACACATGATTCCCTGTATGAGCAGAAGCTAAACAATACATTTTTAAAAGGCAGTATTTTGCCTATAAGCAGCTTTATTACAAAGCACATGGTAGACCATCGTACAAGTAGATTACAGTCACTACTTGAATATGCTATTGCATTTTAACAGTAAAAAGAAAAAGAAAGCCCAAGTATTTTCCGTAGAAGATGGAGCAGAAGTTTATGCAGTACAGTCCGGGAAAAAGGGCAAGAAAAATACCCAAGGAAACAAACAATCTAATAAGCGATCAGAGGAGTTTGAAGAGAGAAAGAAAAGGGGGGAATGTTTTAAGTGAGGAAAAAAGGGGCATTTAGCAAGGGATTGCAAGCAAAACAAGAAGGTAGCCATGGAAGATAAGGAGGGTGAGGACTGACTATATGATAGTCAAGAATCACTAGAAGGGAGTAACCGAGAAAAGACAAATGCAAATGTAATAGAGGGAGTAGAGAACGTGATAGAAGAAATAGAAGAAGTGCAAGAAATCACAGATAGTGAAGAAAGTGAAATTTTAGACTTAACATTATTGAGCCTAGAGCTCTATTTAGCAGACACGAAACCGGAAGTTACACTTCTGGTAGAGGGGAGGGAAGTAAAATTCCTGTGTGACTCAGGGGCATTACGGACCCTGATACATCCTTCCAAACTACCAGGAAATTCAGAATCATTTGATTACATATTAGTGAAAGCAGCTAATGGACAGCTGTATCGGGAGACACTCTCCCATAACATAGCAATAACTGACCCTGTTTCAGGGATGACCCAGAAAAGCAAAATTGTTGTTTCTGCAAAATGCCTGGTAAACCTTTTGGGCAGAGATGTTATGCAGATATTTGGTATAGCAGTAGTTCCAACCATGCAGGGTATGGAAGCACAGCGACAAATGGATACTTTTGTGGTGCGACCAGAGGGCAAACATTTTATTGGTACAGCCAGGACTTGGTCACGACTGGTCCAGGGGCAGTAACTGAAGAACTGATGAATGTAGCCATCAGTAAGTCCCCCTCCCTTGACACTGATAAACAGCATTTGTTGCACTGTACTCTGTATTATTGTAGCACACCAGGACCTGATAAGAAATATGAGCAAGAACTGTTTAAAAACCATGCAAACAGATTAGTATTACATAATCTGCACTGGGACACAGAAGGGAACAGTGTAGTTATCTGTTCATTGCCCCAGAAATTCTTTGCGCTCTATAAATCTAATTGATTACCACATGTTAGTTTGACTAAGGACAAGAATGTGAAATGGGCAGACCTAGGAGAAAAAGTCACAAAGTGGGAAAAACAGACGGAGTTAGAACTGTCAGAACAGGGAGTACAGAAGCACAGGTTAAATTGGATAACACAGACACACCCAGCTGTACACTTGCAGTCTAGTGAGGACAGCTGATTAGTACTCTAACTAGAAGAGGAAGAAAATGCCTTACGGAGCATACCAAAAACTCTCTGGTCAACAGGGAAATCAGATGTAGGACTAATTTGTACAGCAGGACCAGTTACTACCACACCAAAATCAGCATTTAGATCACAGAAGAGACAGTATCCCTTAAGGAAAGATGCAGAAGTAAAAATCAAACCTATAATAGCAGCTTTACTTAAGGAAGGAGTACTGGTAGAATCTCTTGATTCACCATGTAACACACCCTTATTTCCTGTCAGGAAAGCAAACGGAGAATGGCATATGGTCCAAGATTTACAAGCTGTAAATGACGCAGTAATACCTAGAGCACCTACGGTGCCAGATCCACACACCCTATTGAATGATTTGAAGCTTCAACAGAAGAATTTTTCTGTGGTAGATATTAGCAATGCATTCTTTTCGATACTGATACACCCTGACAGCCAACATTGGTTTGCATTCACATTTCAGGGGAAAAGGTATACATACACGTGACTACCACAGGGATATTGTGAAAGTCGAACAATATTCGCACAAGAGATGGCAAGCAACTTGGCGGGATTTAGCCCACCAACAGGCAGTCAGATTTTACTTTATGTAGACGACATCCTGCTGGCAGCCCCCACCCAGCAAGAATGCAGAGAAGATACCATAGCATTACTACAATTTCTAGCCACTCAAGGACATAAAGTAAACAAAAACAAGTTGCAGCTTTGGAGAAAGCAGGTGAAATACCTGGGATATGTAATATCCGAAGAAGGCAAAACATTAGATGAAGATAGGAAAATAGCAATTTTACAAGCACCCAAACCGACTACCAAGAAGGAAATGATGTCCTTCCTGGGTACGACTAATTTCTGTCGGAGTTGGATTCCAAACGATGCCTTGGAGTCTGCTCCACTGACCAACTTGATATACAAGAAGCCTATGGCAGCACAAGATTTATTACAATGGACACCAGAAGCAGAATTGGCTTTCTGCAAACTAAAACAATTGATAGCATCCTCATTAGTTTTAGGATTACCAAACTATCATAAACGTTTTTTCCAAACTGTAGATTGTAAGCAAGGTTATATGACATCAGTGTTAATGCAGCAACATGGGGACAAGCAACTCCTCATAGCTTACTATTCATCACAGCTGGACCCAGTGGCGCAATCCCTGCCCCACTGTGTACAAGCAGTAGTCGCAGCTGCAATGGCAGTACAGGCTTCAGCCTCAGTAGTGTTGTTCCACCCTCTCACATTGAGAGTGCCTCATGCAGTCGCGATTATTTTACTGCAAGAAAAAGTAGCATATCTTTCTCCTGCTAGACATCTTTCCTGTATGACTATTCTGTTGAGCCAACATCATATGACAATTGAACGATGTACAACTTTGAATCCATCTACCTTGCTCCCAACCCCTGCAGATGGCACACCACACAGCTGCGTGCAGGAGATTGAGCAAAAAACACTGCGTAGAAAAGATCTAACGGATGTTCCTTTGGATGATGCCGAGGTGACATATTACGTGGATGGCTCATGCAGAAGGGGTCCTACAGGGCAGAACCTAGTGGGGTATGCAGTAGTTTCCGATACTGAGATTTTAGAAGCAAAGAATTTACCACACAACTTATCTGCACAAGCAGCAGAATTGATTGCCTTGACAAGACCATGTACCTTGGCAAAGGGTAAATGTGTGAACATTTTTACTGACAGCCAGTATGCTTTCTCTACTGTACACATTTTTGTGCAACAGTGGAAGAATAGAGGAATGATAACATCTACTGGTAAACCGATTAATCATGTGCAGTTTATTTTAGATTTGTTAGAATCTATTCAGTTACCACAGAAAGTAACTATTTGTAAATGTGTAGCTCATACCAAGCAACAGGATAGGATTTCAAAAGGTAATGCGAAAGCTGATATAGCTGTAAAGCAGGCAGCTTCAGCTTCAGAAATATTTCTTTTGAGTGAGGAATTACAACCTTCTGAGATTTTAGATTTAGAAATGTTGAAAACAATACAGACACTTACTACGAAAGTAGAAAAACAGAAATGGATAAAACGAGGAGCAATTCTTGAGAAAGGGCTGTACATCTCCAAAGAGGAAAAAACAATATTGCCCTCTAATTTGTTTAGATATGCAGCTTTGTTGAGCCATAAGCAGTGCCATGTCTCAACAGGGGGGATGGTACATTTAGTGAATCGAGTGTTCACAGCATATGGATTTACAAACTACACAAAAAATTTTTGAGCGGCATGCTATGTTTGTAACAAGCATCATGCACAAGGGGCATTGAAGCCTAAGCAAGGGAGTTTCCCTGCACCACCATACCTGTTCAATACTATCTGTATGGATTTCATAGAACTGAACAAATGCGAAAATAAGAAGTATTGTCTTGTTATTATAGATATGTTTTCCAAATGGGTGGAAGCTTTTCCAACCAAAAATCCAGATGCAGCTACTGTTGCAAAAGTCCTTGTTAAAAAAATTATTCCTAGATTTGGCATACCGGAAAAGATCTACAGTGACAATGGCACACACTTTGTAAATCAAACTATACAACAGTTGAGCCGATATTTTGGAATTTCCTTAAAGAACCATTGTGCATACCATCCACAATCCGCAGGACTAGTAGAAAGGCATAATGGCATTTTGAAAAATGAACTTAGGAAGTTAATAAGTGAGACACAAAAGAGTTGGGTGTACTGCCTGCCTCTGGCATTGTTGAGCATGAGAACTGTTCCGAATGCAAAGGGGTTAACTCATTTTGAAAAATTATTTGGGAGGGCATACTATATACCTCAGTGGAAACCTCTCATGCCTGCAGACCAGGAGGCCGACAGTTCACTTGCCGAATATATGAGACGACTTTTAAGTAATAAACAACTTTTGCAGTTAAATTCTGTTTCAGATAAAGAACAAACCAGACCATCGGACACAGCAGTAGTCCCAGGCATGTGGGTCTGGGTGAAAGTCATCAAGAGAAAAAAAATTGGACGTCACCAAAGTGGGAAAGGCCATACCAAGTGCCACTGTCAACACCCACTGCAGTCAAGATTGCAGAGCGAGCGTCCTGGATTCATCTGACACACTGTAAATTGGTTAAAAGCTTTGAACTGGACAAAAAACTTGTTACTGTTGCACAAGAACAAAATGACCACATATGGAGCAAATAGAAATACAGAACAACCTCAGAAGTATTGCATGATCATTCTGTTAACTATACTAATAACATTAATCTTTTTGCTGTGGCCTTTCCTTTTTCCAGCCACACAAGCTGAACTGAATAATCGAGATGCGTTACTCATAGACTGGCATCCGAACTTTAACACTTACCAAGCAATTAAATATGTGTATGCTGAAACTTTTAATGTTTCGAATTGCTGGATTTGCACAGATATACCAACAGCATACTGGGGATTGTTAATGACTGCTGTCCCCCTAGGGGTCAATGAGACCTGGGAAAATTTGATTTTTGATACTACGACTGTGAAATCACAAGACAAAATAGCATTGCACCTGCCTGTTACACAAAAGGGAACTGTATGTTTTTACAAAAATGATAATGTTCAGGTGGGTTGGAGCAATTGTAATGTGACTGTTCCTTACAAGTGTTATACCAAAGCTAATAATGCAGGTTATATTTGTGATACAAACTATGACTCATATTTTGAATCAATGCACAAAACGGTTGATGAAGTACAACATATCCTGTTCTTTTTAAACAACTATCTATCATTGATAAGAAAATGTTTCATGCAGGGCAAGTATATATTAATACTAAAGTAGAGAATTGTTATTTTGTGTGTGGGAAAAAAGCATACAAATGGTTACCTGAGAATTGGTCCGGCAGTTGTTTTTTGGGTTATCTGGTTCCGGCCATATGACACACTGCAGTTTTGCCTCAGGGAAGAATTCGAAATGTCAGAGAAGTCACCAAGAAACCTGGAAATCCAATCAAGAGACCTGATAATCCAATGGGATGAATTGAAGCAGGCTGGAGAAACCATAACTCCATGAAAAACAAAGATAAACTGACACACATGGACTTGAGTGAAACCATTATATCATGGGCAGGTATAGCCCCAGCATATGGCGCAGTGAAATCGATTTGGGAGCTGAGAATACTGTCCAAACTTTTCAAAGTAATGAGCAATGCAACCTTTTCTGCTCTCGAATTAGTAACTGATGAACTGAACGCTATGAGAACTGTGGTGCTTCAAAACTGCATGGCTCTCGACTTCACCCTAGCGGCGAAAGGTGGTACGTGCACTTTAATAAAAGAGGAGTGCTATTCGTATATTCGTGACAACCAGCATGAGATAAACGGCCATCTTGAGGTGATTCAGCAAGTGTCGGCCATGACCAAACCAGGTCCAAATCCACTGACGGATTTTTTTCCAGAATTTGTTTGGGGGTGGGGTAGCATCCTAATGAACATCCTGATTGCCATTTGTGTGGGATTACTCCTATTAGGAGTGTGTGTTTGTTGTGGTATTCCCTGCATGAAAAGATTAATTAAAGATTTTATAGACATGTCAGTTTCTGAGACTTTGTATCAAAGTACTGAAATTGAAGAACTGTTGAAAAATGAAACACTTTCATAAGTTTAAATTGAATGACTCTCTTAACTGCAAATTCTCAACAGAAGAGGTTAGGAGAGGAAGCAAACTGTTTATGCTTTTGAAAATAGAATAAAAAGTATTAACAGTGGGGAAAGGTTAGAAAAATATGTATTAATGTATATGTTTAGTGCTTATTAGAAGCTAAAAGGGTTAACACATTTCATTATATTTTATGTACAGCTTAGTTTTGTATGAAACTACAAGATGCTTTTCAAACTGCAATATGCTTTCTGAAACTGCAAGATGCACTCTCTGACCTAGTATTTGCTAGCACAGCAAAATTCATGTTTATGCCTTTTGGAAATTTACTGAGAAGCAGGTGATTATCTGCTAGGTCAGGAAAATAATGAATAGAACAATACTGTTTTCTATAATGTTACTGAACTTGAACAATCAGCTTTGTTCGTGTTATGAGAACATGCACAGCTGCAGAAAAGATGGATACAGTTGAACAATGACTGCTTGAAGAAATGAACTACAATCTGTACTTGCTTTGTGCTCGAATTAGCCATAGTAACTTGAATGGTAACATTGCATAGTGAGAAGTTGTATCTGACCGGTGGTCATCAAGGCCACGTTGTTTTTCTTAGGAAGATTTTTGTAAACTTGATATGCCAGTAGAAAATCATGGACAAACAGCTGCTATGAAATAATATTGAAAGAACTTGTGATTTATTATGTCAGCTTAGTAGGCAATGTCTTGTAAGAAATGTATAAGAATGACTTCACTTCCTGATTCTAGTTAGACAAACTCTGTATTAGCACGTTTTTGTCTCCTTGCTGCAAGATTAAAGTGCCTTAACCTAAACCTGCCATGTGTTGATCTTTTTGAAGTTGTTTTTCCTTTGACAAGTAAGGATCAAATTCACTAAATAATGGCAGGCATTTGAGTTTCAGACTTCATATCCATCAGAAAATGCTTTATTCTAGCAACTTGCTAAGTTTCTAAGAGCAATATTTAAAAATTGTCCCTATTTTGGGGCTTTGTCCCCCCATTATTTTTGTCTTTGTCCAGATTTTTTTTATGCTAACAGGTTGAGAGCTATGCCTCCATGACACTGTTTCATCACAGCCTGAATGACTTTATGTGAAACTGTTAATCTTTGCTCTGCATTCCAACTGCTTCTCAGCTGGACATGGGTAGTCCTTGCTAGACAAATCTT
This sequence comes from Protopterus annectens, assembly GCF_019279795.1. Classification (NCBI taxonomy): domain Eukaryota; kingdom Metazoa; phylum Chordata; order Ceratodontiformes; family Protopteridae; genus Protopterus; species Protopterus annectens. The sequence goes on along the minus strand of NC_056735.1, from coordinate 820,223,818 downwards.
ACATGACATCTGGTATCAAATTTTATATTGTGATTTAATGGCTAGGCTTCTAGGTCAATAGCCTAGTAACATCCTCTGTACCTATAAAGCTACGGTGGTGTACATGCCAGAAATACTGTTATACTGTATTACTGTTTTTATGACAGTTAACTACAATGCATACTTAAAATCATGATATCTGTATCTGCTGTTGTGACTTCTTATGTGCACTGTAACTGTGTAATAAAAATAATTACAGGAAAATTTCATATTGTGATACAAATTTCAGTTGTTAGCTTCACAACCTTTAGAAGAGCATCCATGTAAAGTAGTGAAATGATGATGGTAGCATCTGTATAAATGGCCATATACAATATAACTGACAGGTACTATCATCAGTTCAAAATCACACATGCAGATGTAATCATCATTTATGAAAACAGTCATTCTCTGCATCAGACAAATAGCTTTACTATCCTTGAATCCAAAACATAGAAAATAGGGATATGGCGCATTTATCATCAGTTGCATAAGGTGTTGTGTTGAGGTACAAGAGGCCTAGGCTGACACAAAAGGTGTGTGAGTGTGTGTGTGTGTGTCTTATTGATGAAGAGAAGCAGGCAAGATAGACCATGAAAATGTTGTGTGTGTGTGTGTGTGTGTGTGTGTGTGTGTGTGTGTGTGTGTGTGTGTGTGTGTGTGTGTGTATGTGTGTCTGTAGGTGCACTTAATGCAACAATGGTGTGTGAGTATCTGCATGCATGCAGCCAAACTCAGTGCTAGCTCTACATGTTTATGTTGGACAGATGTGAGCCGTGCCTGGTAGAGTTGACAGCTCATTGCTGTCACCCCCAACCGTGAGGTCTACCAGGAGTTGCACTGGCACCTCCATACCCAAATTCAGATGCAGGGCTACCTGCAGTTGAGTGTTATCTGCTGGACATGCTACCTTCACAGGAACAACAAGGACCAAAGTCCCATGGCCTGCCATGTCTGGTTGTAGACAGCACACTTCCTGATGGAGCAGTGGAAGTACTGCTACTACAGGAGCATGATCGGACATGGCCACATTGGTTCACAGCAGATGTAGTTGCTGACCTACACCCATGAGGCTGATGTTCCCATCCCAGCAGATGTTCAATCACAGACAAATGTGCATTCCATAATTGATACTCCACAATCCATCAGAAACACACCTTGATCCAGTGTGTTATTCAGCTGATCCATGGAATCGAGAACATGATGGAGGCAATCATGGATGTCAGACTGTGCCACATCTACAAACCTGTGCATTTGTCTGGAGCACCTTTCTGAATGTGCCTGTGCTTCTATGATGGCCCAAAACATACATTGCATTACAAGTGAAGAGGCACCTTTACCAGGTGAAGGAGGGACAGCAGGCCTCCTCCACGCACCCCTATTGAGCCTCCTGAGTGGCACCTCACCAACAATTTAGCTACGGCCAGAGTCAACAGGCTCTGAAGCAGCAGTCGCTACACTCCCCTGGTCAATGTTCTCACCCTCCACCTGTCCAAAATCCGTGAACTCAATGGACTGTGGATGCATAGGCATACTGGCTGTGTATCGAGAAAATGAGGGGGGTCACTAAGTGTCAATCTCTGTGTCAGATTTAGCCTCTGCAACCCCCAGCTGTGCCTCATTTTGGCCACTATCATCATCAGAGTCTGATGAGACACTGACATCAGGTGGCTCAGGGGGCACAGAACTACTTCCATGATCACATGTGATAAAAGGAAGAAACACAGGAATACATTAATACCTGCACTACTATGCTGCAATATATGCTAAATAATTTACACTGTTGTCACTATTGCAGACACTTATACTTCTCAACTTCTTAGAGCAAGAACTCTGAACAATGAAATAAATAATGGGTGGACAAAGGCCCCAAAATAGGGACAGTTTTGAAATATTGCTCTTACAAATTTAGAAAGTTGATACAATTGCAGGGTTTGCTTTAGCATGACATATCTGAAGGGTATGAAGTCTGAAACTCAGATCTCTGTCATTATTTTGCAGTTTCAATTTTTAATGATTTATATGAAATACGGGTCAGAAATATGAGTTAAAAATCTGGACATTCAGCAAAAGTATGTACAGTTGACAGGTATGCAGACAGTACAGCAATGCATACAACAGGCCTGAGATGACTCATTATCAGATATCTTTGAATTTATCTACAGTACTGACATACATGTATTATGGATACCAACTACAGGAACCCTGTGTCTCTGAATTCCTGATCCTGAAATAAGTAAAAGAAGAGGTAATGGCAGCTGCACTATATCTAACAGTATAACAGCGGGTAATACCTTTACTCATCAATATCCACAGTCGCTCAAATATTAACAAAAATGTGGCTGAAAACATCAAAATAAGCTTAAACCTGCAGTTATCTTAAATTCCCCCACCCAAAAAACAACTTGATACACATATATAAACCATTGACACTGTTTCAGAATGCCACACTATTCTAATCATGATCTAGCAAAGCATACCTGGAAGATTCTCTTGAGATGCATGAGTGGCACCCATGTCCAGAACATACTGGGTCATTGATGCTGGGAGCTGTCCTTTGTGGGACTATTTGCCAGGAATTCCTTTGTGGCAGTGAGAGTGGTTTCTGCATCAGGCCCACCACTCGTACTCTGGTGATCATGTGCCACTGCAGCTGCATGCCTCGTTGCAACTGTTATCATATTTGTGACTCTCCGATGTACATGCTCAGAAGTGCAACTGTGTCACACAATATCATTTATGTTGCAGCCTAATTCATCCCAAAGGACTGTACATTAAGCCATACTGGCCCACCCTCAGGACAGCAGTACTGCATGTTGACATTAGCCCTCTATGATGAGGTCATTCTCAGCTTCGGTAAATAGGTGCCAAAATCAAGCAGACATTTTGTGTCCTGAAAGACAAAAAAATGATAATACATATTAGGATCACATAAGTACAAATAAACTGTATACAGACAAAGCAGTAAAGGAAGGATGTCAGTATTCCCCACTTGATAAACTTTAAAGATTCAGCATGGGTCAAAAATTAATTGGTGGGGGCACAAAACAAGGAGAGTAACAAGAGAAACACATCCTTGTTTGTGCCATAACAGATACCCAGTTATGCTCACCCACCCAAAATAACAGTCCATTGTAGTCTGTGCCATAGCAGAAAGTCATCTTTGTTCCCCTACTCCACAATCAAAATAGGCTAAGGACCAATTGTGCTAACCAAATATCTGCAAAATGCAAAAAGTGCTGTCAAAGGACATTTATATGAAACATGAGTACATAGTTATCACACAGCATTATATTTTCATCCTACTCTACATCCTCTGTACCTCTGAACTGGCTTGAAAAACAAGCCCATGCTATGATTACAGTTCTAAAAATGCATGCTGTTGTACTTCACATTATTCTTAACTATATGCAGTATATAGGTAACACAAATGATACATACCTGCTGGACTACAATACTCCTCTGTAGAGATATACTGTTCAAAATAAATGTGTCACTGAGTTAAACAATGCAATAACTCTCATCCACAGTAGTTTGCCTAGCTACACATTTGTCTTTTTATAATGGAGTACATGAATAGTGGATTGCATCTGTCTTAGTCAGTGCTTCAGAGATGCTAAGTACAGCGTAAACAGATGAACTGCATGCTACTCAACCAATCTTGTGGAGCTAGTCAACAAGATATAAATCATCCATGCAGACTCCATGCTGTTTTATTATGTGGACTGAGAAAATAGTGGAATGTAGACACAATGTAATCACAGACAGATTGTTAGTAGCTGCTGCTTTTTGTATTACATGTTTATGTGCTACAGGCTGAAGCCAATGCTGCTGCTGCTTCCAATAACCATAGACAAAGAAGGTCAAGATTTTGCAGGCCAAGGACACAGAACAGGAACTGTATGACCTCTGGCAGCCTTGACTCAGACCAGAGCCAAATGCAGGGAAGTCATCCTAGTAGAAAATAAGGTATGTGTTGAACTTAGACATTTTGCCACAGGTACCTTTCACAGATTACTAGGGGACATTTTTCATGTGTCATAGCCATCAGCACCTAGGATATTCCAAACATTCCTGCATACTATGCTACAACATGGCAGAGAGCAGATATATTTTATCATTAGTTCTGGGGAGAGGGTCACAAGACTACTACAACTGTACCATATAACCAGATACCCTGAAGTAAGGCATGCCATACATTGCAGTCATATACACATGAAAACAACACCTGGGGAACAGGGCAGGGTCGACATTAACCATGAGCTCTACCACTTGACCAACTGCCAAGGTGTGTAATGGCATGGGTATTATCTGGAAAGTTTGTGTTGGCAGCCCTGGCAGTTAACATGACTCCCATATGTGCCACGTCTCCCAACTACACCAGATGTGTGCTACAGGGGACATCTCACAGGCTCATTTAGGGGTGGATACATGCTATGTACTGGAGTCATGGCTCATGAAACCCATCAGAAATGTGCGCACGCGCACACACACACACACACACACACACACACACACACACACACACACACACACACACAGACACATGCACACACACACACACACACACACACACACACACACACACACACACACACACACACACACACACACACACACACACACACACACACACAGAAGAACACTTTAATGAGACACACGGTCCAACCTGTAATGTCATAGTGCATGTTTTTTGAGCTACCACCGTCACAGTGCCAGTGCCTACATACATCTGGCCAAGGCCTCCATTACAATCGACTGCCATGTCTCACAATGCTCATAGTATGTGCTACGCTATCCAATTTAATCCTGTGGAAACAGCTGTAGCAGGATCAGCAAGGGGAAGGGGAACACATTCTATCGACAATGCCAAGGTCACCACAGCCAAAGGCCAATGATGTGTCAGAGAAGGAGGAACCAGCAGCTGGTGTGGTTGTAGGCCATCATAGACATGCTCTGCATGTCCTTGCTTTGGCTAGCAGACAAATCTTAGCATACTTACTCACCACTTAGGACACTAAAACCATCTTCTTACTTCACCATACTTCTGTACTGGGAACGCATTACAGAGAAAAGTTTGACAATAAAGATACACATTGCAGTTTCCTGACTTCTCAACCCTCCCTAAATCAGGCAATAGGTAGGATGCCAAACAAGTAAAGTAACCAGACCAACACAGTTTTGTTAGTACCATAGCAGGAAAACACCTTTGCTCCTCCACCCCCAAAAAACAGTCAGTGCTTTTTGTAACATCCAACCTGGTTTTCCTTAGTTGGCAACTGCATATCTTATTATTCCCAGTTAATATCCTTTGACATTATTAGTGCAATGACATAGAATGGTGTACACACTGTATGTCCCAGAGTGCTGGTCAGATAACTGCTGAATGACTAAGGAACACAGAAAGGTAAGGCAGTGCTGTATATTTGCAAGCAAGAATCATGACAGGGTGTGTAAACACTAAGTGTAGTATTTTTAAGGATAAACATTTCACTAAATGTACAACTAAAATGTAATGTTTCAATATGACTGTACATTCTGTTTAATTTGTGTGCTGAATGAGTGTTGTGGCTTGCAGCAAAGGTGTTTGTGTGAAAAACAGGGTTAACGCACCCATCCTGTGTTCTGAAAGTGCAATGGATGATGGTTTGGATTCCAGACCTATATAGGCATATTTTATGTGTACTAACATATTGTACGGTACATGTCATACATTGATTTCTGCTTCTGCCTGTTATTACTTTTTTTTTTTCCTCTTAATTTTTGGGCTACTGTTTGTGTGGTGCTGTGCTTAGCACAAATGCCTTTGGCTATGCTCAGCTGCTTTGTGCACACAGCGGTAGTGCGCAAACTGTAGAAATGGACCACCCAGGTAGCAGACAGGACACAGACACTAAAAATAGACATCAGATGCATTCTGTTAATACAATTGTGCCTTGCACAAACCCGATAAGCACTGTTGCACTCTGTTTAACAGTGTGTACCTCAAAATGAATACTAATCTAGGAGATGGTCATGTAACTTCTCCTGTGACTACAGATGTTAAGTGTTGGGCTGAAGTCCACATGGACCTGAGTTGGACCACAAGGACTGCTGTCTTTATTTTACTGTTGTGACCTTGCATTAGATAGCAATGAAATTAACCATAGACAAGCATTTTTCCATTTTTCTTGTGGCAACAGCTAAGTGTAGGGCGTCCATGCATAAAGTCCAGGGTTCAAATACAGCAGACTCCATTCTTTTTTTAATGGTGTCCCACTTCACATTATAGTCAACCTTAATTATAGCAGTTGACCTATTATTTCTTATATCATAATTATTTTCCTGATGGCTGTCATATTAATATTGTATTAACGTCTGTATTCGTTACCATCATACAAACGCATTGCCTGTGTTTGTGGGATGGTAAGTGAAGCACACCATTTTTAAATGTTACAAAATTCAAAACTGTGCACTGTCAGTATCTGTAATAACTGAAAGTGGTGGAAAACATCATTATAAATTAGTCTTCATCGTCATTAGACATGGCTGGTGTTTGTGGAGAAGTTTTGAGATTTCTGTGTCAAAGGTGGGGTGTGCAGGAGTCCAAAGTGTTTGTTGGACTCCTAGTAAATGCCTGTGGTCCCTGGCTGTTGCTGGAGAACTATCATGGATCTGATTATAAATCAGATGCATGGAATTGTTTGGCCCGAGATTTCTACAGTGCTACTAGTATCCCCCCACACTGGCGAACAGTGTAGAAATCATTACAGAGACCTCAGGATGAGGAAGAGGGATACCCAAAACCATTGGATTGAGGAATGTCGGACTGGTGGTACGCCACAAATGTATAAGTATCTCTTACTAGGATTACCACCTGTCCCACTTTGTGAGGGACAGTCCCTCTTTGGGCAGTTGTGTCCTGCAAAAAAATTGTAAAAATGGCAAATGTCCTGAGATTTTAGGACAAAAATATTTCCTACATTTTATGTAATAGTTGCATAAAACAGTTATTCTGTATCTGAAACACCTAAATGTTATAAGAAACAGAATAAGCAACTAAAATGCTACAAGAATAAGCTTTTATTTAGGCAAAAAAGTGAAGTTCTGTCCTTTGTACTGGTCGTAGGTATGTTTTGGTCTGCAAAATCTGACGTTTGCACCGAAAATGGCATTTGAAAAGGTGGCAACCCTATCTCTTACAGGCATTACTAGTAAGAGTTGGCAGTTGCATTTGTTCAGGATTGGTATTCTTAAAGGTATTTATTTATTTATTTTATTTTATTCTGTTGTGTTCTGCTTTTTCTACTGCTCATGCAGATAGATTGCTGAATCTGTACACTTATGAAGCAAGATTGGCACGGATGAGAGACGTAAGTAGCATGGATGCATCCAAAAAGTACTGTTATTGTAGCATTAAGTGTAAATAAAGCTTTTTGTGTTAAAAACCTGTATAAAATTGAGTAAGCATTTTTCAGTTGTAATGGAAAAGTATGCATGCATTTGTCTGTAACAAAACAACAGTCCAGTATTACAGAAAAGTCAGGGGTTGCTGGTTCAAAAACCACCCTTCCCAACTATACAGTACTGTTTAAGTTTACATCAGTATTGCAATGTAACATAAGAGCTATTAACTAAAAGCACAACCCGACTTAATAACCACAAAATCCAAAAATAAGCAGCAATCAGCCAGCTAGCTGTAGGAAAAGATAAAACAATTGTATACTGTTTAAATACTTGTTAATAATGATAAAAACAGTCAAATAACAAACAGGCAGGATTAAGCTCTTTCATCTGTTACAGTCTCGGACTTCATCAAAATCAGGTGCCTGCCTCATATTACATTTTTAAAAACCTCTCCATCAAAGTCATATGAACAGTAAATATGATCCATCACCAGATCCAACAACGATATGCAATACAGAAAATAAAAAATAAAAAGGAAATGGTGAATAAAAGAAAATATAAACATATGTATAAAATGTATACAAATATATGCAACCAAAAATGAATTTCTTTTCTTTAAAGAATCTGTGCACGATGGTGCATGATGGTGCACAATGCACAGCATCACTAAGCAATGGTAAAAAGAACTACTATTAGCTATATAACATTTTTCTTGATACTACTTCCATTCCATGTAGCACCAAACATTTCATTATTACTCCATTGAGTGCATAAATAGCTGATTACATAGATTTGTATCACAATTTGCAATCTTGATTTACACATAAAAGTATTTGAAAATAATAGGTACACCTGTATTTGAACCCAGTACCATCTGAACCAAATCAAGATACCAGCAATGTATTTAATGGATGATGCTACAAAGTCAGCTGAGTCACAGTTGTATTTTACACATTGAATAGATAATTGCACACTAAATTGCTGTTGCATATACCTGCTACATAATTAAATATTTGGCTCCAGGAAGTAATTGACTTTAAGTAGTGATAAGTACCTTTCTTGTATCACATACAGATAGTTTGAAATGCAGGTGTACCTAATACATTTTAGTAATATTCTCATTCCTGATATTTAATAAATCTTTTATTAGCCTTACTTAGTGATGCTGCACAATGTGCACCACTGTGCAAACATGCTTTATAGAGAAAATGTGGGGCCGGATTCTAAAAAGCTTGCATGGAGTGTTAGAGTAGTGTATGATGTCACACAGGCAAGATGTCTGCCGTGTGATCCAGGAACAGCCTGTAGGGGCATGCACAAGAGCTGCTAAAGCTAGTCTTGCACGGACAGCATCATGGTATACAAATTACCTCATTTGCTGGTGAAAGCCATGCAAATGAGGTAAATTTGAGATCCAGCAAACACTAACCTGTCCGTGGAAGATTAGTGTTACCCACAGAAATGTAATCCGTTGGTAATGGAGTATAATTCTGCAAATAGCTAAATGGAGCTATGACAGCTCCAAATAAAGGATACATACAGTTGAGGAAGCATGCCAATGGCCAAATATAAGACCATTGACAGTGCAAAATGTCTAAAAACATATAAAATTTACTTTTTTTCCCCGATCTCCGATGTTTAAGCATAGCGCAGCACTGCGCAAACATGTGACGGTTAAAAAACAAGAAAGTTATTTCAAAACAGCCAAAAATAGGCATTTTCACTAAAAAGCTTATTCTGCCATGCAGGTGAATGGCAGGCTAAAGACAACATGGCTACTGACTAGTGGTTGCTAATGGGGGGAAGCTCAGTGTGAGAGATGTAACCAAGCATTACTAGGCAATCCTATGCAAATGAGGATAAGGATAGTGAATCACAATTTTCCCCAGCATGTGAGGCATGTCCCAAGAGTGTAAGATTTGGAGTAGGTGAGTATAAGACTAGAATATAGGTGACATCATGAGGGTGTGTGTCAGACAGGCTGTAAGCTAATTGGAGCACAGTGGCTCGTGTTTGCCCTGAGTTGCTCAGGATTGCAAAAGAGACATGTCTACAGTTTTCCTATTTGAAAACCTCAAACCCAAGGTGCATACTGTTATAAGACAGGAAACTCCTTGCAAACATGCACACAGCGTGTGCATGCATGTGTGTGCATTGGCACTTGTTTGTGTGGCGCTTCCCCCTGGGAAGAAACGGAAAGGCAAAAGGAAGGAAAAAAAGTAGTAGGAAGTTAACCAAGGAAAACTAGCAGAGCTGCCAGGTGAAATATATCAGAATCAGCCAATTACACAGGCAGCAGACTAGCCCAGCCCAGCCCAGCAATTTAAACTCTGCAAACACCATTCCCCTCTGTTTTTCTCAAGAACTCTGCAACACTGCAGTATACAAAGAGGGAAAGCTTAAGAAGCTTAAGTCAGACAAAATGTTAGGGGCTCCTCTTGCTATCATAAACCAAAATGTGCAAGGTGCTGAGGGTGGTGATGTTGTGAATGCTGCTGAGCAACCCACAGTGAGGAGACAGAGAAGAGTGTACAGACCCAAGTTAACCTACCAGGGGCTACATGAGCTAGAGATTGTGGAGCACTGGAGGGTGGACAGGGACCTCCTACAGCAAATTGTTGAGCTGTGCCAGCCACGCCTCACACACAGAACCAACAGAGGGGAACCCATCCCAGTGGATACCAAGGTATGTATTGGCCTAAGAATACTAGCTACAGGTACCTTCCAGAGATCAACTGGTGATATGATGGGGATTTCACAGGCATCAGTATCCAGGGTACTCCACCAGTTCCTAAATGCCATGTCAGCACATGTCGGTGACCACATATATTTCCACACTTCCTGTGAGGCACTGGCCAGCAATATGAGTTCTTTCCACCAAATAGCAGAATACCCTGAGGTAGTGGGTGCAATAGACTTCATGCACATATGCATCAAAGCACCAACCGGTGAGAGGGGTAGGGTCTACATCAACCGCAAGGGCTTACCCTCCATCAACTGCCAGTTCATGTGCGATGCCCAGGGCATAATAATGAATGTGTGTGCTGGATATCATGGAAGCTATCATGATTCCCGCATTTGGCATCTGACCCAGCTGTACCAGTTATTTGCCAATGGGGACATTCCCTACAGTCACCTAGTAGGGGATGCTGGATATGCACTGGAGCCATGGCTGATGACACCCATCAGAAATGCACACACACACCTGAACAAGAACTCCATAATGAGGCACACGCACAAACAAGAATCATAATAGAGTGTGTGCTTGGGATGCTCAAGTCATGGTTCCGGTGCCTGGACACATCTGGTGGAGCCCTGCAGTACTCACCAACTCCATGTACCCAAATTGTTATGGTATGTGCCATGCTACAGAATATGATCCTGCGGAAACAACTGCAGCAGGAACAGCATGGGGCAGGGCCAGACAGCCCCCCACCATTGCCAAGGCCTGCACAGACACAGCGTGACTTGGAGGAGGAACAAACTGAGCCTGCCCCAGTAGGCAGAAGGAGGTGTGCCCAGTAGGCCCTGGCCTTAGCAAAGAGGCAATGCATAGCACATTCACTGACTCAGTAGGAACCCTGGAAATGATACCTCTTTCTGACTCGCACATACAGTAAAAGGGATGCCTAACTTGACACTACCTGTTTTCAAATATGTATATGGAAAGTACTATGTGCATCTGACATAGGCAGCCCTGCAGCACCACTCTCAATACTGGCACAGACACAACTTAAGTCACTCACACATGCCAGATGGGGGGGGGGGTCACATACCTAACAGTCACAGCCAGCAGGACAGTTGAAGACAAACGCAAACACAAACAAATGTTGTATCATGCCCTCTGAAGAGGCATATGGTAACCTCCTCCCAGGCCTATGCAGACAGATAACAGCAAGCCAGGCAGTGTGATGTGGGTTGGGTAGGCTATGAAGTCACAAACTAATATGTGTGTAATTGAAAGCTAAGGTCTGTAGTGCAGTGGTATGCCTCAAGCCAGTACGATAGGCAACAGTACAGACTGAAATGGAGTACCTGACATAGCAGTGCAGGCCTAGCAAATGTGTATACATGTCAGGTGTCCTCCTCATCCTATGTACACCCACAGTAACAATCAGGTGTGCCCCCCCCCGAGTAGAAATGTACAAATAATAGCTGTCCCCACTGAATGTAGAAATCTTGATAAGTCTATGCAAATTGACTCATGGAAGCCCTGCAGGCACAGCGTGCTTCCTGTCGATGTACAACACAAAGGTGAGCCCTGAAGTAAAAAACAACTTAATTTTTCACACACATATTGTATATATGCCCATAGTGGGCATGCTCACACTCTACAAATGAAGCAAATGTCAGTCAGCAACATACTGAAAGGTCATACTGGGCATGCTCACACACAAACAAATGAAGCAAATGTCAGTCAACAACATACTGAAAGGTCATACTGGGAATGCTCACATACTTTAAATGAAGCAAATATCAGTCAACAACATACTGAATGGTCATACTGGGCATGCTCACACACTTAGGCCATGGCTTAGTACAGCAGTTGGCCACACATATCTGGTAGTTGTAGTTCTTACTCCAGTCACATGTCACTATTCATTAGTCCTGCCTTGCGCACACAGTGATATGAAAACAGACCCATATAATATATTGGACCCCTGTCATAATCAAACTATGTAATACAAGTACTTAAGTTGTTCAAAGAAAGTTAAAATCCAAAGAAGATCAATAAATCTCTGATCAGTATCATCAAGAAACAATGAGCACTCCTAACATTATCCAAGCCAAGCTCTGCCAAAAATATTGCCAAAGATTCCATGGAGAACCATGAAGCTTTCTTTAGCTATGTCATAAATATCAATGCAAACTCATATATGTTCTGAGTTAGTGCAAAGTGTAAATGAATACATGTACATGACTGACATTGCCAACATCTTGTCAGACAGGTTCATACATATGTAACCCCCCTCTCACTGACAAAAGGGCCTATTACCATACCTGGAGATTGTGAAAACCCAGAAATAACATATACAGCAGTTAAACAACTCTATCTAAACCTAAAAACACAGAGTATATGGGATGACATGGTGTCCCTGGCTGTGTCATATGTGAACTCCAAAACAAACAGACCCTGCACCTGAACAGTCTGTTGAGACTCACCCTCTGTACAGGATATGAAACTGTGGAATGGGTTACAGCAACATTTGGCACACTCCACAAATATTGGTGCACAACAGACCATGGGAACTATTGTCTTATAAGCCTGATCTACAAGGCCATGAAGTCCATCATTATGGAACTCATAAACAGAGCTATTGGGAGTCTAAAAACACTGAAAACTACCCATTGTGGTTTGATCAGGGGCAGATCATGGTCCCTAAACCTGCTAGACTGTTTGCAAGGCAGTTACCCAGGAGATACATCAATGAAATGAGCTCCACATGGCCTACATAGACCTTGAAAAGCCCTTTTCCAACATCCCACACACATGTCGTATCCACAAAATCAACAACCTGTGCATAAACATGTATGTCATCTGATGGATTGCCAACTGGGGCACAGATAGATCCCACAAGGTAAGAATTGCGGTCTCCCTGTTGGACTGTAAGCTGGTAACAACTGCTGTCCCCCATGGCTCGGTCCTGGGACCCCTCCTGTCTGGTGTATACTTTTCAGAAGTACAGTCAAACACATGAGGGCTATGGTTAGCAAAGTTTGTGGATGACTGCAAAAAGGTTGTCATAACGAATGTTTCAGACAACAGAGACATCCTTAAAAAGGGTCTGAGTCAGACAGATGTGGTGTCAAAATTATGACCTCGAGCTACAGTCATACAAATACCACATAGGTGCCAATAACCTAAATATGGAGGTAGTAATAAGGGATCTATGGACACATGTAGATAGTCATCTCTACTTTCACAAACACATTCACAAAGTGTTTAGAGAATCATGCTATGTGTCCCCACTAATTGCCAAAGTCTTAGCATGTTGGTCAAAGGAGGTTCCCTCTACTCATCAGTCATCAGACCCATCAGACAGTACCATGACACACTTGCGATGTATCAGACTAGGCACCTTCAGCAGCTGGAAATACCACTGAAGTACCTCAACAAGAGGATTACTGGCCTCAAACAGTTGCCCCATGCAACAAGACTGAAGTAACTCAATTTGTACTCTGTTGCATACCGTCTACACTGGCGATCTCTGCCCAACATACAGGTCCATGTCCAATGCAGAACTGATGTACATGCTCTATCTGAAGTAAACCCAGGCTCACTGTGCCACATGCTCTAGGGATATAATCATCACAACAATAAATAGAACATGTTGCAGGGATACATTCTAACTCACAGACTTCCCTTGCTTTGGAACAGGCTCCCTCACTGAAACTCTTCCAGAGGAGACTTGATGAGTGTATGTGAAACCAAACTTTCACACCATGGATCACTTCATCAGCTCTACTACACAGAGGCATAGGGAACTAACCCCAGGTGTGGAGATAGCTGCACACTCTGGCCATACTAATATATGCCTTCAGGCAGATAGCCTATTACCTACCTATGTACCTATATATGTAAGGGGAGCACAGTATAATAAGCCAAAGATGGATGGGCAGAGATGTGTGTAAGATAGAGACCATGACAAGGAGCCATCCAGGACTGTCCCACCCAGCACACATCCCAATGTCACAAAAGATATGAGGTGCACATCTCACCCACTGTACATAATAGCCACCAGTATCTGTAAGCATTACAGTGTATGTGGTGCATGTGCCTGCTGTTCAACATGACTGTACAATGAAGTGCACATCTGCTATCTGTAGACATATACCTGTCAAATAGGTTCATAGATATGTAGTAGACTATCTTCACAAAGGCATATATTAGCCTAGGCAAGTTGTGCAGCTTTCACCACCCCATTGGTTAGTCTCCTAAGCCCTAATTCTAATAGTTAGTACCCTAAGCCCCTATCTAGTGGGGCTGTTGATGTGATCCCCAGCGTGAATTGTCTGTTTCCCATCCACTCATCAAGGTTTCTATTGAAGAGTGTCAGCAAGGGGCTCTGTCTTATGTACATTGGGACTCTGTTCCACAGTAAGGCAAGTCTCTGGGATGGTACTCTATCCCACCAGCATGTTGTATTCATTGTTGTGATGAGGTTCATATCCCTGGAGTGTGTAGTGCTCCTCCATTTAATTTTCCTTAGATGGAGCATGTTCAACAGTTATGTGTTGGACATGGCTCTGCATGTTAGGCAGAGTTTGCCTCTGAGTAGGCGGTACGCAACAGAGGACAGATTCAGTTTTTCCAGTTGTGTTGCATAACACAACTGTTTGAGGCCAAAAATCCTCTTGGTGAGGTATCTCTGTGGTCTCTCCAGCTGCTGGATATGCCTAGTCGAGTACATCCAAAATGTTGCATTGTACTCAATGATGGGTCTGATGACTTAAGAGTAGAGGGCCACCACTACCTCTTTTGATCTTGATGCAAATCCTTTGTTGATTAGGTGGGCCACATATGATTTCCTAACCACGTTGGCAACATGGTTGTCAAAGGAAAGATGACTATCTACTTGTGTCCCCAGATCCCTTATTACCTCGTCAGTTTTTAGGGGGTAACACCTATGTGGTAGTTTGTAGGTACTTTGTTTTCCCCAAAGGGGATTACTATGCATTCTTTCACATTGAGCTTGAGGCCATGATTCAGACACCACATATCTGTCTCATAGAGTCCCTTCTGGAGATTATTTGTGTCATCTGGGGAATCTATTATGGCACACACTTTACAGTTCCCAGCAAACTTAGTCAACCACAACCCTCCTGTTTTGGCATGTACTTCTGAGAAGTATATACCAAACAGGAGGGACCCCAGGACTGAACCCTGGGGGACACCAGTTGTTACTGGTTTAGAGTCTGACATGTAGACAGCAACTCTTAATTTGTGGGATCTATCTGTGAGCCAGTTTGCAATCCATCTTGTGATGTATGGATTTATGCCCAGGTTGGTGAGTTCATCTATGATACCTGACTGGGGAATGGTGTCAAAGGCCTTAGCGAGGTATAGGTAGGCTGTGTGGAGCTCCTTTCAATCATCTGTAGCCTGGGTAACTGTCTCAAAGAAATCCACCTAGTTCAGGAGGCATAATTTGCCTTTGACAAAGCCAAACTGGGTGTGCTCCATTGTGTGAAGGTTCCCAATGTCTTTATTGTTGAGTTCCATTATGATTTGCTCCATTGCCTTGCAGATCAGACTTGTCAGGCTCATAGAGTGGGAATGCCAAGAGTCTGTTGTGGCCCCACCCCTGTGGAGTTGGAAGAACGTTGCTGTGCAACATTCTATGGGTACATATCCTGTAGAGAGAATGTAGAGAGAGGTGTAGGTATCCTTGATGAATATGGATACATCCCCGCCCTATGTGTTATGATCCAGGTTTTGATGCTGGAAGGTATGAAATGAGTAGTATCCTGGTAGTGCTGGTGTACTCTCTGGAGCCTTGAACTAGGTTTCTGTTACTGCACAGATATCAGTAGTCACCATACTGAGGAGTGCCTCGAGTGTGTGCATTGGGAGGCTGAGACTTCTGGAACTGAGTAGCATTTAGCTCACTTTGTGGTTATTTGAGTTGGTTATGGGGGTTGGTTTGTCCTTTGAGCCTTGCCTAAAAAAGGTAATATGGGGACAGCAAGAGCCTTGGCCAGTATTCAGAAGCATAGGGGTGAAAGGTGCAAACCATCTCTAGTGAAGTAACGAAGCTTGTCTATCATGTCATCCCAGGCAGACAGAGACTGGATCCCCTTTGAATGACACCAGAAGCTCAGCCAATTGTTGAAGTTTGTCATCTTTCTGTTATATTGCAGTATCATGTAGGTGAAGGTAAGATGCTACTCAAGGTCAGGGTCATACCAGCCTGGGCTACATGATCATAGAGCTGCTATATATCTCTTGTCATGTTGTCCTCTGAGGTATGTCTCAGATCATTCACATTGACATGTACAAAGACAGCGTCATATATGTACCTGTTCTGGAGTGATGTAAGTGCTTGTGTTATGTGGTGGATCATAGCACCTGACAGACAACTGACAGTAACCTTCCACTTGTCCAGCCTAGTGAGTGGAACATCTGTGTGCCTGACTATGGATTCACCTATTACTAGTGTGTTGGGTATGTTGTTTTGCCTTAAAGCCTGTTGTGAGGCACACTGTTTGGTGTATTATGTGTTTTCTGGTGTGTGCTTGGAGGTGCATGTTGCTTGCTTGTCTGCTTAAGAGGACACTTTCTCTTTTTCAGATTAATATTTGTATTCTCTGAGTATGTTAATGTGTATTTATGTGTGTGTTTTGCTGGTGCTTATATTGTAGGTCTATGTGCAACTGTTGGTGTTGTGCTTCTATGACTCTACTCCTCTTGACTGTATTTTACAGTATTGGGTTGACAGAGCTTAGCCTCCAGTTTGACCCTGTGTGTACCAGCATGTGGTGCATCAACCCATATATGATATGGTTATGGACTATGCATACAATACACTCACAATACACCTAGTATGATAAGCCTGCTGAGGTTAGCAAATGTGAAAAAAAATCTTTGTGCAAACTGTCAGCAAGTAATGTCTGTATTGCATCCTGTAACTCCATATTGCTTGCTGAAGTGTAAAATGTACTTTGTTTGGATTAAGAACCCCGCACTTGCCAACTGTGTATGTGTGTGTCTGTCACTCCCTGGGGAGAGAACCTTTTTGAAGACTACTCACACCCCTTACAAGTGATATACTCATCTTTGTCAAGTCTGATGATGTCACCATCCTACAAATATACCTGTGGGAAGGTGAGATCCCAGGAATGTGTATAGTGCGTCGTGTCAATGCGTACTGCTGTAGTATCATAATGTAGTTACTTAGGAGTTTGAATCCTGCACTTGCCAACTGTGTGTGTGTGTGTCTCTTCCTGGGGAGTGAGCACCCTTTTTGGAGACTACTCACACCCCTTAAAAGTGATATACTCATCTTTGTTAAGTCTGATGATGTCACCATCCTACAAATACACCTGTGGGAAGGTGAAATCCCAGTAATGTGTATAGCATGTTGTGTAACTGCATACTGCTGTAGTATCATAATGTAGTTAGGTAGGAGTTTGAATCCCGCACTTGCTAACTGTGTGTTCCAAGTGTGTGACACAGTTTTATTGGTTTCAGCTTTGGTACTGACAACCATTTTGGCACCAATCCCTATGTCAGTGCAGACCATGACCTTGGCACCGATGACTTCTTCAGTGCAGACACCCATAGTCCAGTCTATCTCAGCACCATTGTTCTCGGTGTGGACTGGTGAGATGGGCACCGAAATTGCCTCTTCTGTGGACAGGCCTGTTTCTCCTTCAATCTTCGTGAGGTCCACTAGAAGCCTTTCTGAACGCGATGTGTTGCATCTTGTGGATCAGGTGCTTTTGGCCAGAGGTATCCCACACCCCAGGAACTATCCTTCCTTGGGAGGTGAACACCTGTCTCCAAAGACACCTTCTTATTCTCATCCTTCATTGCCTTTGAAGTCCATGGATATAGCACAGTCTTCCCCTTCTGTGGTTCCCTTTATGGATCTCACTAAGGAACCGCAGTTGCCTTGTGGCAGGAAAGTTTTGCTACACCTCAAGATGTCAGTTGTGACACACATAGTCTGCTGCTCCACAGCCATCCAGGGACTCCAGGCTGGCAGGCTGAGCCACTTAGGGGAGGGGGTTACCCCTGTCCTAGACATTCACTCCTCTTGAGGTGGACCAACCTTCCAACTGATGAAGAAGGCTTTCCCTGCTGCTGGTGATACTGGACTGTCTATCCCTCTGCCCTCCTCTGGTACACTGGTCCCACAAGTCGCACCAAGTGGACACTGGGTGCAAGGGCCTCAGGACATATTCCCACAGGAAGCCCTTTTTCTGCTGTCTTCCCCAGCTTCTCCCGCTGAGGAAGTCCACCGGAAAAGTTCGTGTAAGAGGAAGCACATGGACTCTACAGAGGAGTCCCTCACTGAAGACACAGATTTTTATGAGGGGGAAGGATCCCCTTGGTCACCCTCTGAGGTATCCTTTGGTGATATCCTCGAAATCCTGAAACAGAGAGGTGACTGGCAGTCCTCTAATCCGACCTCTGAGGAATCTGTGTTTCTGCAGGCCTTTTGCACCTAGCCCCCTACCTCCTGGGTTACTCCACATGCCAATGAACTTGTCCTGCTTATCATGCAGCATGCTTGGAAAGCTCCTGACACCGTCAAAGCTATTCTCCAGAAGCTAGATAAGATTTTGTCCCCTCCTACTACAGATCCCCATTGGTCAAAAGGTCTTCCTGTGGATGCTTTGGTGGTGGTGGCCACAACAAAAAAGGATCTGGCAGAAGAAGAAAGCCAGACTGTCCATCCACCTAACAAAGAGTCCCAGGCCCTGGACAGGATAGGGAACTGCATCTTTGAATCAGCGACCTTTACTATCAGGTCCCTGAATTATATAGCACACTTTACCAGGCTTCAACAGGATCTGATTTCGAGCTCTCTGAAACCTTGGCTGGGGCCATGTCTGATGAGGTCCGTGACAAAGTGGCCTCTCAGCTGGCCACCATTGAGTCAATATCTAACTCCTCTATGTGACTGATATCTCACGCATCAGAAGGAGCAGCAAGAGCAGTGGGTTCAGCTGCGGTCTTGAGATGACACGCCTGGATGCGCTTGTGCAATTCCATGGAACCCTTTAAGGCTTTCTTTCTTAATGCCCCCATTGAGGCCTCCTTGTTATTTGGACCCAAAGTTAAAAGCACACTGGCCAGATGTGAACAGGATGGTAAGACCCTTTCTGCTGTAGGTGTCCACTATTCTTCCCCTTAATGTGCTTTCTCTCGAAACTGAAAGAGTGGGAAGATATGGTTCAGGAAATCTTAGGGTCCTTTCTGTGACACACAGGCTGAGTTCTCCCCTAGAGGCAGAGGGGGAAACTCACAGGGAAGATGCTCCTATCGGGGCAGAGGGTTCTGCATAACCATGGTTCCAGGGATTCCTTCCCTGGCCAATCCTACCAGCGCTCCTGAAGATCGGCCCAACTCCTATCCTCTGGAGGTAGTTGGGGGACGTTTCTCCTTGTACCCTTCTACCTGGCTAACCATTACCACTGATTCTTGGGTACAAAGGATTATAACCAGTGGTTATCATATCCTCTTCAAAAACCTTCCTGACATTCCACCCAGTCAAAGGGAAGAAGCAGCACTAGAGATAGAAATGCTGCTAAGAAAGTGAGTCATCCAAATAGTCCCTCCAGACCAGATAGGATCCGGATTCTACTCAAGACTATTTCTGGTGCCAAAGAAAACCGGGGACTAGAGACCAATTATGTTTCTCAATGTATTGAACAAGTTTGTGAGAGTACAAAAATTCTGAATGGTCACAATACAGTCTATCTCCCCGCTTTTGGAAAAAGATGATTGGATGTGCTCGATAGATCTTCAAGATGCGTACTACCACATAAAAGTGGGCAGGCCATCAAAAAGATTTCTGCACTTCCGTGTGAGAGCCAGTCACTACCAGTTCAGAGTACTGCATTTCAGACTCTCTACAGCCCCCAGAGTGTTCACAAAGTGCATGGCAGTTGTCACAGCTCACTTGTGACTTCAAGGATTCCAGGTGTTTCCATACCTAGACGACTGGCTCATTTCCGCCCCCACCAGACATCTACTGGAAGAAGCCCTGGCATACTCTCTCCTCACTGCACAAAAGCTAGGCATAACCATAAACTGGCAAAAATCAGAATCTCACCCCATCTCAGTTGGCAGAATTCATAGGGGTTATCTTGGACATGAAGAACTGCAGAACTGCTATTCCAGAGCACAGAATTTTAAGGATAAAGCATCAACTGATTCCAATCCTTTCAAGGGAGAAATCCACAGCTCACTCAGTTCTACAGCTGTTGGGTTTCTTGGCAGCCTCCATCACCATTGTCCCCCTGGCCAGGTTTCACATGAGGTGTCTACAATGGCTACTGCTCACCCAATGGTATCCCTTTCAGCATCCTCTTTCAGCCATGATTCGAGTAACCCACAGATTTAAATTGGTGGATAATGCACAATCTGTCACAATGGTCTTCCTTTCTCTCCCCAACAACCCAAGGCCACAGTGACTACGGACGCCTCCCTGATGGGGTGGGGGGGATATGTCAGGGACAGACAGTCCAAGGCACTTGGTCCGAACTCGAGGCCCATCTGCATATAAATGTTCTAGAGCTGAGGGCGGTGCTTCTGGCATTGCAAGCATTCCATCCTCTGCTGCCATCTGGGACAATTGCGATTCAACCAGATAACATGGCGATGGTCTGGTACATCGACAAGTAAGGTGGAACCAAATCTTACCCCCTTTGTCGAGAGGCCATGAGGATATGGCAATGGGCGATGGCTATCAACCGTTTTCTTCTAGCAATGCACATTCCCGGGAGTTCCTATGTGATAGCAAACAGAACCAGCAGGTGCATTCTCCAACTGCACGAGTGGTCCCTGAATCCCTTGATAGCAGTGGAGATCTTCCACCGCTGGGGCCGTCATTGCTGTGACCTCTTTGCATCCCCGACCAACTACAAATGCAGCAACTACTTTGCCCTGATTCCCCCTCTGGGACAGTCACCCAGGGTTGCTCTAGTCCACAATTGGCCCCCGGGTCTTCTTTATGCATTCCCACCATTTCCCCTCATTCCCCAGTTTCTGAAGAAAGCCCATCGGTTGAAGAGCAAGGTGATCTTCATAGCACCATATTGGCCTTGACAGATTTGGTTCCCCTTTCTTTGGCCTCACCTACTCGATTGACCATAGATTCTCCATCCAACACTGGAGTTGATCTCACATCCACAGAACCTGATCCATCCCAACTTGAACACCCTGAAGCTGATGGCTTGGCAACTCCAATTTCCTTGATTGCCAGGCAGAATGATCTTTCTTTACCAGTACGTGACATTCTCATTGCGTCTCATTAGTCTTCCACTAGAATTACTTATCTGAGCAAGTGGAAAATATTTACCTGTTGGCTGAAAGATAAACAAGTAGATCCCTTCTCAGCACCAGTGTTGATAATACTAGACTATCTGGCTGACTTCTTTCAATTGGGTCTATTGGCCTCTACCATTAGAGTTCATTTGGCTGCAATCTCTAAATTTCATGAGGGCATCCAAGATTCCTCTCTTATGTCCCAAAAATTGTGCAAGACCTTCATAAAAGGTGTGAATCATCTGAAGCCACCTTTTAGGGTACCTATTCAACCATGGGATTTATCATTAGTTCTACAAGCTCTGACAATGTCACCTTTTGAACCAGCCTCTTCTTGCAACCTCAAGCATTTGTCATGGAAAACCTTGTTTTTGGTCACCTTTACTTCTGCTAGACGTATTTCTGAGCTTCAAGCTTTATGTATCAAGAGTCCATACTTGATTTTTTATAGAGATACAGTGTCTCTTGAGAACTAATCCATCATTTCTGCCAAAAGTGATCTCTGAAATGTCCATTAATCAAACCATTGAACTGCCAGTTTTCTTTCCCAGTCATTCAAACAGAGGAGAGTATTGCCTTCATACCCTAGATATCCACAGGTAAATCAGTTTTTACTTAAACAGGACTAGGTCCTTTCAAAAATCTGACCAGTTGTTTTTGGCCTTTTCTGGACCTACATTAGGATCTGCTGTTGCTAAGGTCACATTAGCTAGATGGTTGAAGAACTGTGTGATCTTCATCCATACACAACACAATATCACGTTGCCTACTACCATGAAAGCTCATTCAACGAGGTTGGTGGCGACTTCTGCTGCCTTCCATGCCAGAGCTTCTTTACATGACATCTATGCAGCTGCAACTTGGGCTATGCCTCATACCTTCATCAATCATTACAAATTGGATTTGGCATCCAGGGGAAGAGCATCTTCGGTTCTATGGTGCTCAGGAATGTCCTTCCATGAGAGCCTCTCAGGAATAGAGGTAGCTGGGGACTCTATCCCATGTGTAAGGAATGAACGAGGATTAACAATATCAGATAAAGAAGTTACATCTTACCATAACATTCCATCTGTATTATTGATCCTCACTCAGTCATTACAACCCCCTCCTTCCCCTTCCTGTGATTTCTAGTGGATCTCACCATCCGGCTCTCTTAGGTTATTTAACCAGAGGTAGCCTCTACCTTCTTTGTCTTGCAAACTCAATCTGAGGTAACAGGGTGAGGAGGATTGTGGGTAAGAGGTTAGCTCGAGAGTTTGAAACTGATGCGAGCTTGAAATATGGCCAGCTTGGTTCCGAGGTTGGAACCGATACCCATGCGTAATGACTGAATGAGGATCAACAATATAGATGGAACGTTATGGTAAGACATAACTTCTTTTTCCTGCTAGAATGGTTGCTTCTCTTATCACAGTCATGTAATGTAATCCCACAACAACTGTTGGTCAACATTCACAGAACAGGTTGTGTGGTATGGTATTCCCAATTTTCCTTTACGCTCACTCATTCTGATGCATGATATAATTATTGAAGCACCAACTTAATGTATATCTACTGTGGCTTAGTGGTACTTCATGTTGTATAGTGTGTGCAAGGTCCAGGGTTCGAGACTTACAGAGGTGTTTTATTTTGTTCCTGAGCAGAACAAGGGCCCTCACATACAGAGTGACTAAGGCACTTTTAAGCAGTTGTGAGCTGGTTTGCACGGGTTTGCGCAATGCCTCGCATAGCTTAGCCAAGAGCAAACAAGCGCAAACCCGCGCAAACCTGTTCACTACTGCTTAATAGTGCTTACTCCCGCTCACCCCCACGCTAATTTCTTTGAAAGAAAAGAAAAATGGGGAGGTAGGAAAGTGGTGAAAAAGGGGCACAAAGAGGGAAAGACAGTATGGAAAATAGTTCGGGATGTGCAGGATGGGTGTAGGGAAGATCCATAGCTGCCCATTTCTTCAACAGCAACAGCTGTGCATATGCAATAAATTTGGAGGTACATATGAACCCTTCAACCCCTGAGACAGAGGTGAGGACAACAAAGTATGTTGTAATGCCAGTTAAACAGCATTTCATGTGTCCAGTGGACATGTGTGCAAAATGGCCAGCTATGTATGGGGCGTAATTTTTTTTTTTTGGGAACAGAGTGCCCTTTTTTTTCAGGTGAGAGTGGAATGTGGGGTAGGGGAAGTAAGTATATTTGGGGAGGTAGGTTGGGGAGGTAAACAGACAAGACAAACAAGACACATACAGGGGCGGTATATGACACATGTGGTGGGTGAACACCTTTGACAGTGAGGGATGTTTGGAAATCGGAAGCCCATGAGCCCCCAGATAGAAGCAGTGGGACTGAGGTCCCCACCCATGGGCAGTTACCACTGCACATTCACGGCCCACAAGGTGGCTGTGCTGGGGGCTGTGTAGGAGGGGCAGGCTGACCCGTGAGTTGTGTCACTCGGGCCTCAAGCTGGCATAGAGGTTCTGCAACAGAACGTTCAATCTCTCTATGCACCACATCTCGGACCTTACGAAGGGTGATAGGTGCCTCTCGACCCATGCTTGCATGGGGGGCCAAGCCCCATCCCCTGAAGGTGGCACAAGGCCCACAAAGGAGGAGGTCCCAGGCTGGGCACCAGATCTGCTGGTGCCAGGTGCCATGGCCAGCTGAGGTAGACAGGTGGGTCCGCTGGGACCGGCCTTCCCATATGAACTATGTTTTGAAGGGTTTAATAAAGATATGAGTTAGTAACAGTCAACAGCCTTCCCAATTAATTATAACAGCATGCAGAAGTATTCCCATTAACCCAACACACCAGATTTTCAATAGTTGAAAAGCAAGCATAACACATGCATATCTAGAACAATAGTGGACATTACAACAGCATGCAGGTTTAATTGATGGCAACAGGCCACCAATATTGTGGTATTTTAACAGGGCACATACATAGAAATAAATGCAAATATTTATAAACCAATAGAACATATGTCCCAACAAATGTTTTGAGATTAGACATACCGATTGAAGCGTGGAATTGCATTTTTTATGCACATACAGTAGGGTGGAAAAATATATCTCAATTAGCAACTTATATATCCTTCTAGTTTTCACTACATTCCTATTAACTGCAGTTATATGTCCTTTACATGTTTTATTAAACTACCCAATGTCCTTATATTGTGTAAATAGATTTTGCTAGATCATTATATACATGAGCTGTATCTTACATACCAACTGTCCAAGATGCAGATGTTACTGCAACATATTTTGAGAGTTGTTCACGCACACTACTGCTAAGATGGTACACTGACAGCTTTACTTTCATATAATTATCTAGATATGTTCAGGTGAAAGTATCAGTTATATGTTAACAGCTCCCTACATTTCTGGCAGCACACTGACATTTTTGGGGAACACAATACCAAGCTACTCATGTGTCAGATTAACCTGTACATGCTGGGCATGAAACCACAGTTGAGGACTATAAATATGCATAAAAGCTACTGGCACTCCCTTCATCCATGTTATATGGGCCTACCCACGTGTGGGTTGACACTGCTTATTACAACACTACTATTTGTAGAATCCAAAAGTATAACAACATATCAAAGAAAATGACACGGATGCACTCCAGGAATTATACATTTATTAAAGGATTATTACACCTTTATTTATTGGGTTACAATGCTTTTTGAAGGCTCTCTCATTTATTTTTATATAACAGTACATGCAGAATAACTACTAACCTGCCTCATGACGCAGCCTATGCAGCCTATGTTCATGGGCTTGCACATTCATAGCTCAGTCACCTGCAGCTGTGAAGTAAATGCAGTGATATTGAGACATACCTATCCATAGTATAGACAAGCATGGCAATTCTTAACTACTTAATACAATGGCTACTTATTCAGTACTGGAACATTAGGCATCCTATGGGATTCCTGGACCCACCGGTCCAGTTCATCCCCCCTATGCCGCTTCAGGTCAGAATAATGGTACCTGACCTGCTCACCAGTCTGAAGAACACCAGTGGCACTGGTGAGATCACGGGCAAGACTGTTCCAGGCATCCGTTTTATCTTCGGTACCCTGGTACTGGCCCTGCAGGACTCTTTGCTCATGTTTGTGGACGAGGAGCCAAACCATAATTTTGGACTCCTGGATGCCCCAGCGTTGTGCTCTAAACAGGGTGCCCTCACCTACACCAGCCATGCTGACTGCAGAAGGAAGCTACAACCAGTAATAGCAAGTATTCCCACCTATGGCGATTAAATATGCCTCATTTCCCCACTTATTTGTGATTGGCCAGTTTTGGAAAAGCTCAGCTGTGGGCACGTCTGCTTAGCTGATGTTGGCAATGTTTAAAATCCCTTTGATAGATATGTCTCTGTTGAAAGTATGTTTGTGAAATGCTATCATGGCTTTGTGGTTAAGTACTGTGACTATAGTGCACAGTATCCTGAGTTCGAGCCCTGTCACTGCTTTTTATTTTCCTGCTGGGCAGAACTGACTGGTTAAGGAACAGTAAAGCAGGTATGAGCGTGTTTACCGGACTTTGCCTGACTTTGCCCGACGTTGCGCTTGTTAGCTCGGAGTTGAACAAAGGTAATCAGCAGTAACGTGCGGTGAACCTGTGTTACCCCCCCCCCATTAGCATTGCGCAGCTATGCGCAAATGTATTTAAATATGCTCAATATTGGTAACATGTGGTTAGCAGTGCTTTATATTGCTTAAAATAAGGTACTCATGTCTCAGAATGCATAAACATTTCACCTTCATATATATAATTCATGCACTGCTAAATTAGACATTTCAATGCTTTTTACAAAACTTATACATAAAAAAAATGACAGGAAATGTTTTTGTATATGGATTTCCCACAGAAAATGGAACATGCAATAGTGGGACTTGAACTGGGAATGCCTCCTCTTTGTGCGAAAGCTCTAACCACTACGCTATCGCTATGTTGCTTAATTTGCATATATTTTTCTTGTCATCCTCTTCGGGTGTCTAAGCTGCTGTAACTGCAGCTAAGCAAAGGGCAAACCCAGGCAAACCTAGGCAAACCCATGCAACTACGCACAGCTATATCAGAAGATAAAAAAAATATTTTTATTTTTTTATTCTGTTAATTGTAGAACATATGGGGGAGTGTAGTGTTACACTGTACACATATGAGTGAACTCGCTCATTTAAATGTGAAGGTGCGGCATTTCTTCGTTGCAGGAGCATGGATATTTGGACTGCTTGACAGTCTAACACACCCCCTAAACTTGTCCACGATCCATGTAGGATTTGGAGTTGAGGCAGCGCATCCTCATTAATATGCATGGCATGCTGCCGTCATAATCTTACACTGGCACTTCCGTGCAAGACTAATCGAGTCTTACACGGAAGATTAGTAAATCTGGGGGAATGGGAAAGGAAGGCAGGAATGTGCAGGAAGGGTGTAGGAAAGAACCATAGCTCTCCATTTCTTTAACAGTAATAACTGATCATATTTACATAATCTTAGCTGAATTTGGGCTGTCACCTCTGAAGAGATGGATGGCAACAACATAATTGTATTGTGAAGCCAATCAGACCAAATTAAGCATGTAAAGTAGACACTTTGTAAAATAGACAGCAATGTATGAGACAATTGATTTTTATTTTGGGAGGGGGGGTAGTTGGCCTTTTTTGTTTTGTTTGTTTTTTGTTTTTTTTTAAAGAGAAAGATAATTGTTGGGGATGAGACATAGTCATGTCAGGTGCAGGCAAGTTGGGAAGGTTATGAAGCATTTGCTGACAGACAAGACATACAAGGCAAGACACAGGGTTGGTGAAAGACACACGAGGGGGTAAATATCACGGTTGGGTGAAGGTGCGGAGATCGAGGTCCCACAGACATCAGACACATTAACAGTGTGATTCCTGTCATCACCCAGTGGACTGTTATCACTGTTGCATCACTGCACCATTGACAGCAGGCTCTCTATCTGGCATAGGCATATGCTTACTTTCTGGTGCACAAACCTATGCACCATACCTGGCAACTCAGCTGAGGTAATAAATGTACCCTCTCTACATCTGCTCCCAGAGGGGACCACAGGCTTGGCCCCTGATACAGAACTACCTGAGGGTCAATGTAGAGCTGGATCAGCAAGGGGGGGGGGTGCCATCAGGCTGCAGCCCAGAAGTGCTGGGACTTGCTGCTTTTGCCCATGGAGAGAGTATAGGCAGATCATGGGGAATCAACCTACCCTGCTGTGCTGTAGTAATAACATAAAAAAATTAAAATAAATGAATGACATAAAACACAACACAAAACAAATGAAAATAATAAAATAAAAAATACTATCATAGATTATTATAAAAATAATAAATACTGTAATTGAATACACAAAGATAAATAATAACAAATGGAAAAACATCTAACAACAAAGCAATAAAAAACATACATAATAAAAAATTAAGAACATTAACCATAAAAACAAATGAAGAGAAGGGATGGGGCGGGAGAAAAAAGAGAACATTACTAACTTCACAGTTAATATACACATCTTTCTACAATGAATTTACTCTATTCTGTTACATTTTACTTTTAACACTACCAACTGCTAAGAAATTTCTTTATTACTTTGAATACTACACTGTTCCTTACACATACACACTGTAGCACAGATCAGATTGCATCCAACAGTCATTCACGGGTGCATATACTGCACATATGCATGTTCCATGTATACTGATTACACTTGACATCAGGCCACTCAAGCCACAGGTATAAAAGTCTGAATTTAAAATGCTATAATGATGAAAATTTAACAGTATTGTATATTTAACGATGAAAACCAAAAACGGTATTGTAAACAAATAAGATTTATATTTGGGAAGTGTGGTATTTGAACCCACAACCAGTGAATGCTGTAATACCGTACTTTTCTTTTGCACTATAGCATAATGCATGCACACTTTCCTTTTACACTTTACAGATTCATGCTCACTGTTATCTGAGCATTTGCAAATGTTGCTTTGTGCTACTGACCATACCTGGCAACCTCTTGGAGCAAGATATCTGGACAAATGATAAAGCAATGTTGGTACAATGACCCAAAAACAGGGACAGATTTTAAATATTGCTCTGACAAAGGTGGAAGGTTGCATATGATTTGTGTTAACATATATTTTAACACTCATTATTTTGAGACTTCAGTCTCAATTATTTGCCAGAAAACCATAAATCTTATGAGGAACAGACCAAAACAGTGAGTCAAAAAAATCTGGATATTCAGCAAAAATATGGGCAGTTGTGAGCTATGCTACAGAGTAATGCATGCATACCTGCTTTTACAGTTGAGATATGCATGCTCAGTTTTATTCAACTGTATGATATAAAAACTAATCTGTCTTTAATTGTTAAGGCTGCATTAACAGTGCTTCTTATAATTATGCTTACATACCACATGCTTGTCTCATTCTTGTCAGTCACGATGCGTGGAACCTCACATACGAGGCTCTCTCTTCTTCAGCTGTGCAAAAAGAAAAAAAAAGAATGCCATTATGAATACCAGTATTGACTATATTCAGCTTTAATATTTGCAATTAATCAATGCAATTTATACATACAGATATGTGGTGTGCTCCCTGCTTGACATTCCTTGATCCAACAAACAAGGGTATTCTGTCTCCTTCATCAGAGATCGTCATAGTATAATGGCATTGTTCTCCAGTGTGTGGAATACCTGTCACACTGGACAAAGCCCTAGCCACACTAGTCCAAGCTTCAGACTTGTACTGAGAGCTTGTATAGTTACCCTGCAAGAGGTGAGGGCAATGTTCCTTAACCAGGAGCCCAACAAAGTTCTTGGATTCCTGAACTGCCCAGTATTGCACTTGGAAGATCACAGTCTATTCAATGACACCAGCTATGTCTACAAAATATCAAGCTCAGTGTCTAATGTGCATTTCCCTACAATACCACTTTAAATATCATGTTTTCTTGCCAGTTTCACATATCGGTCTTACTGAAAGTGTGCACTGTCTGTATTTTGATACATTTGCAACAGCTGTGCTCTGCTTACCATTGCTGAAGCATGATAAGTCAAGTGCATTTGTTTGAGTGATGGTAAATGGAACGCAGATTTTGCAAATGTTTAATAAACTAGACTCTGTGCTTTCGCAAGCAATTCATTTCCAAGGTTATTTCATATACAGTCACTTGTGCAACTCTGTTATTCAACTGGGAGAGCAGAAATATACCTTCTTGAACATTGCCATATCAGCAAAACTATGTCAGGTATTATAAGTGAGATTAAATGTAATGTGATGTGGAACAAAATAATGTAAATACAATAAAGTAAAAGCTGTATGGAATATGCAGTATTCCAATCCCAGGAACATGTGTACAATAGTTCTAAATTTACAGCTGTTGCTACAAGAAGCTTGAAACAATATTTTTCTATGTAGCACTTTATTTGTATAATCTGCAATGTCACAACAGTATAAGAAAAGTTTGCATACCCTGTACTAGGACCATCTGCAGTCCATTCCTGGACTTAACAACTGTTGCCACAGGATTAGTCACATGCGGTCCCCTATATTAGTATTCATTGTTAAGGTAACTTGATGGTATTAGCACAGCACAGCCTCACTTACTAAGTTTGCATGATGCCCAGTGATGCCCAGCAGTATTATTAGATGTTTGGGTCATGTCTGATACATTGATGATCTGATACATGGGTGGCCTAGTCATACAAATGAGATAAGGATAGCCAAAGCTGTTTGTGGCAAGCGGCGCATCCCACAAATTTCCGAATAAAGCAAAAAAAAATAAAAAGGAGACAAGATTAAACAATTGCACACACAATATTAATTAAGAATAATCCTAATATATATCTAACAAGGGAGAAAAAAATTGCCATGCAATCAATGTTTTGGAGACAGCAAACTTACACGGAAAAGTGCTATATGTATTCACAAAGAGGTTTTGTGTTTAGATGCACTGGTGTATGCAGAGCTTCATTAATATCGATTGCGCACCACTGCCACAGGCACCACTTCCTGTACACAATAACACTCCATGTAGGCTCTACACAAATCCTACACAGAGTTTACTAAATCCTGGGATAACTCCTGTCACATGACAGTAGAGTATGGAAGGAAAAGAATAATGGTTGTATGTATCGTTTTGCCTGTTGACTAGCTTTGAAGATAACTCTGTGCATTTCCCAATGATGAAATGGTATAAACGAACATTGGAGAATGTTTCTTTTATGCTGTTCTCCTTTTTTGTGTTTTCCATGTAATAAACCTTCCTTCTTATTACTGCAAGTACAGCTATATGCATGCAAGCATACACACACACACACACACATATATATATATATATATATATATATATATATATATATATATATATATATATATATATATATATATATATATACTGCATATAGATATGCAAAAGGGGTGCTGAAAAGTCGACCAGCTTTCAAAATTCTGAGCATTATTTTGCCTCTGTAGCTGAAAAGAGGGTTATTTCATCTTGTAAACTGACAATTTTCAGAATTGTAGTGCTATGTTTTGACATTGTTTCAGATCATTGATTGAACCATGTCAATGAAGAGTGTAGAATTTTAAAATGTGGAACTCCAAGCCATCCTGAAGTTCCTATTCCTGCAGAAGAAAACTAAAAAGGAAATCCATGAATGTATGCTGTAAACATTGAGTGGCAAGTGCCCTTCTTACTCAACTGTGAAGAAGTGGTGTGCAAACTTTTAGCGTGGAGATTTCAAGATCCAAGGTCTTGGAGGCCTCAAATAGTGTCAAAACCTGAAATTGTTGACCATGTTTATGACCTGATTTTGGCAGATCAGTGAATATCATCTAAAACAATTGTTGAGACAATACTGATATCCACGGAACATGCTGGGTTCATAATCCATGAGCAACTGGGTATGCAGAAGCTGTTAGCCAAGTAGGTGACCAAATGTTTGAATGCCAATGAGAAAAGACATCGAGTGGACATGTCCACGTTGATTTTGCTGCATTTTCTTCGAGCTAGTGCCAACTTTTTGGAATGACTAGTTACTGTTGTTGAAACACGGTTACACCACTATAATCTTGAGACAAAATAAAGGTCTATGCATGCCGGCACTCAGATTCAGTGAAGCCAAAGAAGTTCAAGACCTATAAGTCAGCAAGAAATGTCATGGCCACAGTGTTATGAGATCAGGAAGGTATTGTAAGGACTATCTTCCAAGGGGCCAAAGAGTTAATGCAGAATACTACTGTAACTTGCTGTGCTGATTAAAGCAAGCAGTGAGAGAAAAAAAAGGAGAAGGAAGCTGTGGAAAGGAGTTGTCTTTTTGAAAGACAATGCAACTGTTCACATGCCTGGCAAAATGATCGATATTTTGACAAAATTGGGGTTTCAGTGCATAAACCATACATACCACTCACCAGATCTTGCTCTATCTATTTTCTGTTTCCAAACTTTAAAAAGAGTTTGAAAGGGTGGCAATTTACGAATGATTCTGAGGTGATTGCAGCAGTGGACCAGTATTTCAGTGACCATGATTTAGACTTTGTTTTGGAAGGGTTACAGAAACTTCATACATGATGTGCTAAGTGTGTTGAACTTCAGGTTGAATATGTTAAATAACTTATAAGGTTCATAGCTCCACATTATTCACATCTAGGTCAGCTTAGAACTTTCCCACACCCCTTGTACACACACACACACACACACACACACACACACACACACACACACACACACACACACACACACACACACACACACACACACACACACACACACTCCCACACACATTTTTTTTTTGAAATATGATTTCTTGCATGTATAGTTTAATGGGTTGTATGTAACTAAATTAGGGTTGGCACCCATCCTGTTATCAGCAGGGTACTCATAAGTTGAGCTACCTTATCGCATTGCCAGCTGAACAAAGCAGCAGTACTTGAAAAGTCCCACTTTTCTATGGCACTGAATCACCATGGAAAAAACACAGTTACTTCTGGCTTCTCCACTGCAATTTAATTACGTCACCATTCCTGACCTGCAGTTAGAGCTATTCTGTGTTAGATCTGGGTGTTTTATATTGTGCGGCAATTGAATGTAATTCAAGAAGGGGGTGGGGATTAGGTCAGGAGAAGCCCTACAATTATTGCAGCTGTAGAGCTGTTTGTTTTTAGTGCTTCTAAGGCCGCACAAAAGTAAGACTGAGATATGTTTTTTTTCCTAACAGATGAGCCAGACAGCAAGCAAACAAGCCAGACCACCAGCTACAGAAACAGCCTTCCATTCATCCAACCATCCATCTAGTCATCCAGCCAGCCAGCATGCAAGCAAGCTGGCTAGCCATCTACAGAACCAGCAAGCTAGCCAGCCAGGTGCAGAGCCAGTCAGCTATTCCTCCAGCCATCCATCTAGTCACCCAGCCAGCCATCCAGCCATCCAGCCATTCAGCTAGCCATTCAGCCATCCATTCATTCATCCAGCCTGTTAGCTACTCCAGGAGCCAGCCAGCCAGCCAGATAGCAACTCCAGCAGCCAGGCAGCCAACTAGCCCCTTTAGCAGCCAGACAGCTAGCCAGTCCAGTCTTTTATCCATCCAGCTAGCCACTCCAACCATCCAGCTAGCCACTCCAGCAGCCAGCTGGCCAGCTAACCACTCTAGCAGCCAGCTAGCCACTACATCAGAAAGCCAGCTAGTCACTCCAGCAGCCAGCCAGCCAGATAGCCATCCATCCATCCATCTATCTATCCATCCATCCAACCATTCATCCATTCAGCCCCTCCCGCAGGCAGCTAGCCAATCCAGCAGCCAGCCAGCCAGCCAGTTAGCCACTCCAGTAAACATTCTGCCAGCCAGCTAGCCACTCCAGTAGCCAGTCAGCTAGCCACTACAGTGGCCAGCCAGCTAGCCACTCCAGCAGCCAGCAAGCAAGCTAGTAGCTCCAGCAGCCAACCAGCAGCCAACTAGTCATACATCCAAACATTCATGCATCCAGCCAGCCATTCCTCCAGCCAGCCTCTCCAGCAGCCAGCTAGCCACTCCAACATCCAGCCAGCCAGATAGCCACTCCAGCAGTCAGCTAGCCAGCCAGCTAGCCACTCTAGCAGCCATCCAGCCAGCCAGATAACCACAGCAGCAGCCAATCAGCCAGCCAACCAATTGTTGTACCAATAACTGCATCTTCTTCACCACTTCTGTGGTGATTTCATAGCTGAGGGTGTGACCAATGTCATATTGGCACCACCCTCATGTCTCACTTTGGCGCACTTAAAAGATGGCAACCGTAAACCAAATTAAACTCAAATTATTCAAAGTCTACCTTTCCAAGTGTTTCATAACTCAAAAGACAATATTGAAAATTCATTAAAAAATTTGTTTTACTGTTTTAAGCCTGCATCTACCCATCTGCTAACTTATATATACTACCTCCCAGATTACATAATACTGAGGAAGGGCCAAAACTATCTTACCCTGGTATTATGTAATCTCACTAGAAACAAAAAACGGCATTCTCTGTTTGCATGTATATGTTATTCAATCACTTGGATTCAAATAGCCCACACTCCAAGTGTACTTCAACCACAATGCTGGAAAACAGTCCAACACAGAAAAGAGAGGTCATTATACAATCAAATTATACATCCTTGAGGTTCTTCTGACAATGAACAAATAAGTATATATGCATTAGTTGCCACATTTACACAGACACACACATATACATATATATATAAATATGAATACACAATTGCTTGTGTCTATATTATGTACGTAGGGTATACATACCCTGTAACCCTAAGCTTACATATTTTGCATGACAGTTAGATGAAAAACTGCATATTATCTTTAAAATCTTTGGATGATTTATTTTGAATAACCAACAACAGAAAATGATATCAACAGAAAGGATCTTTCCTCAGCAGACTTTTCCCAAAAGCAATTTGCTAATACACTTCAGTATGATCTATAGTAGGTAAAATAAACAATGTCAGCTTCTTTCCTGTTGAATTAATTGTATTAAAGCAGTGTTTTGCTGATTCTCAATGGCAAAACAGAGAGGCTTGGTACTCAGATTTCTTAGGTACAAGGTAACACAATATCACTTATTTCTATCAAAGCATCTTTCAAAACAAATCACCTTACTTATCTCTTTTCTCTCTGTCTGGAGTTCTCCTAGGTGGGATGTAATTGTACTTCAGAATTCTTTCCATCTTATTCCAGTTTTACCCCACAAAATCTTACTGAATGCAATTCATCCCTCTTCCCTATAATGAATAGTCTACAGCAGTAATACTATGAGTTTAGTTTATAGATGGGTACTGATCCTCAAATTAATATTTTTCAATCTGTTCCAAGTTTCTGACATTAAATCAATTAAATCTCCACAAGAAAAACAAGACGCAAACTGGAAAAGACAAAACTCCAAAGTTGAAAGTAGAATTTCGCCAGAAACTTTAATGATTAGCACTTCCATCCGTTCAAAAACAATTGGGCTTCCTCAGATAACAGTTCTTCAAGTAATTCAGTCTTATAACAAACAACCCCCCTTAGTAATTAGTGCAATCAGCCAATTACAAACTAGTCAATCCTATAATATAGCGACAGATACAAAAATTCCTTAAAATTTTAATGTGACATTACCTAAAGGTATTTCCATAAAACCATGTATATTTTCATATTAAAATTCACTTTTTGATAAAACATGAATTTACACTACACAATGACTATATGTTCACTATTCAAAAAATAACTTAAGATTATATATGGATATGAAACATACAATACACAAAAATTACACAAAAATTAATACACCAAACAGACAAAAGATGTTGAAATAAAATTAAATGAAATGAAGCCTTATAGTCCTATCTTTTTAAGGCCCTCAGTTTAAGCATTTAGTTCCATTTATTGTTTGCGTAAATCAAGGGCTTTAGAAAGATAGGACTATAAGGCTTCATTTAATTTCATTTCATTTTATTTCCACATCTTTTGTCTGTTTGGTGTATTAATTTTTGTGTAATTTTTGTTTATATTTTTCTAATGGGTTTTTACATTTTGATAGTAATCATCTATACTATCAAAAGTAGGCTATAGTGAAGGGACAAATGGTACGTCCTGCTAGGATGATTATTACAGAAGAAGATTTTATGGAAGTGTCTGCATATTTGAGTGAACTGTTCAAGAATCGAGGTTA
Source organism: Protopterus annectens (assembly GCF_019279795.1). Lineage (NCBI taxonomy): Eukaryota > Metazoa > Chordata > Ceratodontiformes > Protopteridae > Protopterus > Protopterus annectens. The sequence goes on along the minus strand of NC_056735.1, from coordinate 820,188,216 downwards.
TTCAGCCAGGCTTATGATGAGTATTAAGAAGGAAGTGACGTGCAAGAGAAGGAAAGGTGTTTCTAACCCATATTATCAAATCAAGGATTAAATTGTGAGGATGTTCAATGAGAAATAGATGGGCATGAAGCACAGCTAATGAGATCCAGTAATATTATAACAGAGTTGGGTGATTATACACAAAACAGTAGGCATTTTGTTACAACATAATATAATGACAGTATGTCAATAAATCATATAATAAATAAGAATTGGTCAATATTTAGACAAGATCAAAAGATTTACAATATTTTGGGTGTCCGGCCAAAAGTTGTGTATAAAAATGATAGGAATTTCAAACAAACGTTATAGAATATATCAAAAAATATTTCACATGATGGATACATGCATAGATGTGGAGCTTGTCCACAATGCCTTTATATAATGGTGACATCAAGATGTAAGATGAACAATAGGAACAAAATAGTAAAAGGACATTATAATTGTTAAACTAAAGGTGTGGTATATGCTGACATTTGTAAATGATGTCAAGCATTTTACATTGAGAAGACTGAATGTCCCTTGAGATGAAGAATATTTGAACTTTATGATATAAACACAGCTAAAATGTGTAATGCTTTATACAAGCACTTTCCCAATAATTTGAACATACCATAAAGTTTATAATATTGGAGAAGGTGTCTGTAGATTTAAAGGATGGGATGTGGCAAACTGCTCTGGAACAAAAAGAATTATGTTGAAAAATTTACCTGAATGCTACAATCTATCCAGGTTTAAATGATGTAATGTCTATAGCAAATATTTTAAAATTGCATGCCTAGTATAACAATAGATGAGTTTTAAGGTAATTTGCATGGTTAAACTGGTTGTAGTCTTAAAAGCAAGTTCTCTTTAAGAATATAGTCATGTGACAGTCAGAGAATAAGTTAATTTACATGGTGATTTTAAAATGGATCTGAAGAAGTTTGAATGCTATATACTAAAGAAGAAGAAAAACACGTGCAACAGCAACGCCAAATTTTAATGAATAGAGCTTTTGGATACAGTCCTTTCTCAGTATGTAATATTTTCAAGTTAGAACACATTTAAATACATAATTCTAATATCACATGACATCACACAGCTAATAACAACATAAAAAAAATTGATCATTTTTCCAAACACATTTGCCTGAATTTTAAGATGGGCTTCAAGGATACCATTTTATTTTTTACCAGGGAGATGATCCACATTTAAACCGCGAATCCATTCATATTCCCTTCTTTCCAATCTATTATTTAAATCACCACCCCTTTGGTCCTTTGTAACTACATCTAAAACTCTAAAAATAAAATTATGAGCTTCACCACTATTCTTGCGGTGCTCAGCCAAAGCATTAGTTAAAACTTCCCTAATGATATCCGATCTATGTTCCACCATTCTGTCCTTCAACTTACGTGTGGATTTACCCATATAAAATGCTGCTCAAACCTTGCACAAAGCTAAATATATTATATTATTCGTATTACAAGTAGTATGGCACTTCACCTTATACTCTTTCTTTGTAGTGGGATGGATAAATAAAATGTCCTTATTAATGTTGGTGCAATTCGAACAATTATAACATGGGATTGTGCCGTACCTATTAATCAACAATTTAGGACATTCAATAAAATCCTCATAACAAAACTGTCTATTCTAATTACAGCAATTTTTATATGCAAAACTAGGTAATGGACCAATATGTTGTAATAATTCAGAAAAAGACAGAATAATGCATCAGTTTTTTTCTGATTATAGCTTCCACAGCCTTACTGGCTTTACTAAAGGTAGTTACATAAAACAACTTATTTTTCTTTTCAGCCCCAGATCCTGTTTGCAAAGGACTTCCTGGGGCACAAAAATAAGGTTGCAAAGGGCCATCTCTTTCTTTTATTACATCACAGAATGTACTATTCAGTATATTCTTATCATACCCCTTAATGATAAAATCATAAAGTAATTCATCTGCTTGTTCAAAAAATAAATTATCATCTGTATTCAATTTACTAAATCTAGTTAATTGTGCTTTAACCACACTTTTGAACACAAAATTTGGGTGCATACTTCTTCTATCTAAATATTTATTCCTGTGCAAAGATTTTATATATACAGTTGTGTTCAAGCCAGATTGATTCATAAAAAACTGGACATCAAGAAAATTGATTTTAGTAAAAGATTAAGTTAATTTAAATCTCAAAAAATCTGTAGTATTATCAATAAAATCTGTAATAATTCAATTTAATTTCCCTTCCACACAAGGCAAATACCATCCACAAATCTTTGAAAAAATAATACATGTGAAGAATAAGTTTTATTATCAAATATAAATTCATTCTTCCATTTCCTTAAAACCAAGTTTGCATACATATTCCCCATTGGTGTACCCATCGCAACGCCAGTTAACTGGTGATAAAACATCTCATTGAACAAAAAAAAAAATATTTTCAAAAATAAGTTGTAATAGTTCGCAAATAGTCTCAATTTTATGTGCAGTAATGTCACCTATTTCAACCTAAAGCTCTCTAATAACTGATATACCATAGTCCTGGGGGATCACCATAAAAAGAGATATGATAGCTAATGTTACCAATAAGCAATTATTATACTTATTAGTATCGTACCATTCTCTAAATTGAATAAGAAAGTCACCAGTATCCTTTATATAACTTTTAACATACTTCAAGTAACTTTAGAATAACAGAAAGATCTCTCAGAATTAATGGTATAAAATAAAAAAACAAAAATGCAAAACCAAAAAATGGTATCCAAGGCTGAGCCGTGCACTTCCCATACATGCAGGTGCTTTTGTGTTTGGGTGGTTCTTTCTTCCACTCGCTGTTGGCGACCTTCCTGTTTGGCTGTTTTTCACTTCGGTGGCTGGGTCAGCTACATTGTGATATTTTTGATACTATTCATGTTCTCGAATATTTTTGGACAGAGACTGGTGCTTTTTCCACTTTTTCATTCTGTACTTTGTGGATCAGCTTGTGGTGAGTGCAGTTTATGCTATTAATCTCAGGCATTTGGATTATGATGCTTAGATCCAGGCGTGTTATATATTTAGTATTATTTCACCTATTCGTATTGAATTGGGGGAATCCGGTATGTTTATTTTCCTACCATTTGAGGTATAGGTTTTGGCATTAACACGCCTATTGAACAATATATAGGGTCCTTCGTCCATTTTGGAGCACTTATTGTTTGAGGTGGTTCCGAATTAGTGGTGGATTGTGAAATTGGCAGGTGCTTTGCATTATTTTCATCATTTGGATTGACGATAATAACCTCTTCAGTGTTTGAGTGTGAATTACTAATTATGGCGCATTTGGGGAACTTTTTGTGTCTACATCCCTATGGACTTCTTCATCGTTCGAAACGCAGATTTTGGTATAGACGTGTCTCTCTGCACACTGACCTTATTGAGATGCAACCTTATTTACTTTGATGTACGGTTATGAACTTACTGAAATCAGAAGCCACACAAGGTCCTTAGTCTGCTTATTCATGGACACAGTGCAAATGTCTTTAGTGGACGGTTTTGAACATACATTCATCTATATTTGACTTTTTTGTTGACATTTTATGGGATATATATATCTTTACAGTTGAATTTTTGGTTTCCTAATAAGAGTCGTTCTTTTACATGAACAATCACATTTTTTAGGTTCCTGGGTTCAAATGTCTGATTTGCTATTGCATTGCATCGTGTTTTGTAGTTATAGCTTTACTGCATTTCTATATGTGTTCCAATTGATTTTTGCAGATTAATGATGATGTCATTAATAACATTGTTAATATTTATAGGATTATATACATCTGAATGATTTAGGGTTATTTGGTTCCAACATTGTTTTTTTTATAGAGCTAGAGTAGGACTCTGCATAAGTCAACACTAATGGTTATTTTTGTATTTAAGTTATGGTAAGATTTTGCATGAGTCCCCCCAGTTTAGATCTATTTAACACATGGTGATTTGACTCCACTGAATTCAGGACATCAACCTTGTTTAGTGTTGAGTTTGTTCTTATTACATTATTATCGGCACACCCATAGTTAGGTCAGCTCTTTGTAGTGCAAAACATTTTTTAAATATTTTTCATCTACTGTTTCTATCCCTTTTAGCCTTAATTTTGGCCTTTTTGGAAGTTGTTTATTATCCAAACAGTATATTACTTCTGGTGCAGGGAATTGGATATTCTATTTTTTATTGGTATTGGGATTCTTTGGGACCATTGGGTTCATGTTGGTGTTGATGCAACATATTACACTTATGTAATATTTTGATCATGGGTGATGGGGGATCTCCCTATTATATGAGTGCCTGAATATCGATTGACATGTTTATATTTTCTATACGGGCAACTAGGATGTCATGGTGTTTCCTTTCCTTTGGTTCATTATGTCTGTGGTTCATGGTGCTTAAGTTTTCATTTCCAACATATATTATTTAAATTCTTTTTATGGACTGATTCTATTGGTGCATAGCTGATTTGTGTTATGTTTTAACACATTAAGTTTATGAGATCAATGCTATTGATAGCACTGATTGCAGCCTATGTAAAGTATATATAAATTATTTATTGAGGACAGACTATATTGTCTGGGCCTATAAGGAGGGCTTCTTACTATTAGGCCCAATCATTATAAGCCACGGTTTGGTGGCACACATTGGGTTGCCCTGTCTATATCAGCTAGTTATGGATTTCGCATCTATCATTAGGGGGTTGCCCTCCGACACTTATAATTTGGGAATATTTGGTTTGGCATCACAACATGCATCCGATGGTCCTTTGAATTCCAACACTGATCCAATACATGAATGTAAAATGGCTTTCATGAAATTAATGAAGGCCATCAAGCATCACAAAAGTCATGTATGGCATCTTCGCCTTTTCAAGGCATACCAACACAAACAAATCTCCCCAAGAGGGCTTTGTGTGAAGTTTCAGCCTCTAGTACCACAAGCTGATCAAACTTTGCTTGCATTTTATCTGTCTTTGGCCTAGCACTCTTGTGTGGGGTCATTTACTGCACTGTTATAACTTGTTGATACTTGTTAACCTCTGCTATCTCTGAAAAAAAAATAAACAAAAAAAAAATATTGCTTTTTTCCCACTTTTCTGAGATTTAAAAAAGTTCAGTTACAGGCTTGCTGTTCTTGAACTGTTTGTAAGTTTCTGTGAAGCCATTTTTTGCTTGGGCTAAAGGAAAATCTCTCCGTTGATCATTGGCAGTGAAAAACATTGAGCAGCCTGCCTGCCCCTGTGGGAGTGGTTACTGACTTGAAACTGTAGTTTTATTGGCCATGTTGGGTCAATTCCAAAACTCTTTCATCTTCCTCTCTTAAAACCCTCTTTTGCGTGGTTTTGCGCGTTTTTGAGCATAGCACAACAACGGGCAGCGCCGCCTAATTGGGTTTAAACTATTCCTGGCTCCACAAAGCCTGCTCTTCACTTTTTCCCTTGGAACTGCTATATCTCTCAATTTAAACACCATATTCTCATTCTAAGGCCCTTCACTGGTCCAATTAAGTAATCCTACAAGTTAGCACTATTAAACCATAAGCACTACTTACTCTTATACTCTCTATGATTACCCTGTCCCCTATTGGTACATCTTAAATTCAGTTTCCCTATACTACTCTAGCATGTCCAAAGGTCAGTCAATGGTTTCCTCTCCAGTCCAGCTGGTGAATCTGGGAATTATGAGGCAATGTTATAACTGTCTCATGTACACAGACAACCCTCTCCTCCTACAAAGAGGTTCAAATATATGTGAGAGATACAACTATTTAGCCAAACTGGAGGCTGAGCTCTCTCATCTCAAAACTGGTGTAACCAGTCAGGAGGAGAAGGTAACCTCACACAACACAATTCCAGTATCACATAGTCCCACCACATCAGCGAACCAAACACATAAATACACAAAAACATACTCGGAGGCTCTAAATAATAATCTACCTAAGCAACAGAGACCTCCAAAGCAGACATCCAAGCAAACGCTACCTCAAAACAAAACACACACAACACATAACTCACAAAGTCAGTGTGCCAAGCAGCCACAGCCCTTAAGGCTGAATAACACACCTGATAATCTTGTTATAGGTGACTCTATTGTCAGACACACTGACGTCCCGCTCACCAGGCTGAATAAAGAGAAGGTCACGGTGAGTTGCCTGTTGGGTGCTAGGATCCGACACATAACGCAAGCACTCATGTCACTCCAAAGCAAATACAAATATGACTCAGTCATTGTATATGCTGGTGTGAATGACCTGAGACGTACCTCCCTGGACTACATGAAAAGAGACATAGAGGAGCTCTCTGATCATGTAGCATAGGCTGGTATGACCCTGACCTTGAGCGGCATCTTACCCTCACCTAGAATGATGCCACAGTACAAAGACAAAATGATCGATTTTAACAATTGGCTAAAATTTTGGTGTCATTCAAAGGGGATCCAGTGTCTGTCAGCCTGGGATGACATGCTCGACAAGCCACGTTGCTTCGCTAGGGATGGCTTGCACCTGTCACCACTGGGCTTTTGGATATTGGCAAATGCTCTTGCCACCCCCATAGTGCCTTTTTTAGGCAAGGCTCAAAAGTCAAACTCACCCCCATAGACAGCACAAGGAACAAGAAACTAAGGGTAATGCTGCTAAACGCCAGAAGTCTTAACCTTAAGATGCATGCACTCGAAGCTCTCCTCAGTATGGAGAACATCGATATCTATGCAGTGACAGAAACCTGATTTAAGGCTCCAGAGAGCACCCCAGCACTACCAGGCTATACCTCATATCATGCTTTTCGGCCCCAAAACCCGGACCGAACCACAAAAGGAGGGGGAGTTTCCATATTTATCAAGGATATCCACACCTCCAGGTTAGTGGCATTGCACGAAGTATCGGAGACCATCCATGTGCAACTAACAGTGGGCAAGACTGCTTTTCAGTTTATAGAATCCTACAGACCACCCTCTCAAAGTCAGGAATCCCATTCGGCTTTCCTGAAAACATCGGAGAACATGAAGATCTCTCCGAACACCATTATATTGGGCGACTTCAACTACCCAAACTTTGACTGGGAGCACTACTCAAGCCCCAGCACCTTAGCCCAAAGATTCCTGGAAATTATAAACTCAAATGCTATGGAACAACTAGTCACCACTCCCACAAGAGGGGCAACATACTAGACCTGATCATTACCAACATGGGAACTCTATGCTCCACACCAGAAGTATATCCCTCATTGGTAAGATCAGACCATAAATTAATTTCACTGGATGTCCACATCCCGACCCCACAACCAGCCCAGAAAACCACAGTGAAAAACTTCTCAAAAGCGAACTTCTCACTTCTCAAAACCGAAGTGGAATCCTTCAAGGCCCCAGGGCCAGTGGAAACTACAGCCCAAACTGCAGAATCCTATATAAATGCATTCTACGGACATCTCCAGGAATGCATGGATCATGCTATCCCAGACAAAACCAAGACCCAATCATCCAAAGGCAGGCATCCAGTCTGGTGGACCCCTGCCATAAATAAACTGTACAACAGAAGGAGGAAGCTACTACATGATAGAGCAAAATCCCTAATAGGGAAGGCATCTCTGATCAGTACTAGCAAAAAATTATGATCCCTCATAAAATCCTCCAAGGCCAGTTTCGAGAGAAAAATTGCACAGGACAACAAAGACAATCATAAGGCTTTTTTCAGTTATGTTAGAAACCTGGGATGCAACTCCCAGACTTGTTCTGAGTTGATTCTAAATGACAAAAAATACACTGAACCCACAGACATCGCCAATATCCTGGCAGACAGGTTCAGTGCAAACTTTTCCACCCCCCCCCAAAAGAGCAAGTATCTATCCCGGCAGAGGGCTGCCTCCCAAACATCTCAGATGCACAAGTGAAGGCTGCCCTCTCCAAAGCAAAAAACACTGCTTCCATGGGACCAGATGGCGTCCCAGGTTGCGTCCTACATGAACTACGAGAGGAACTAATCCCTCAAATAAAACAGCTATACAATCTCAGCCTCACTACAGGATATGTGCGCACAGAATGGCATACAGCAACAGTGGTCCCACTCCACAAAGGTGGAGCCTCTACGGACCCTGGAAACTATCGCCCCATAAGCCTGACTAGCTTAGTCTGCAAGGCTATGGAAAGGATCATCATGGAGCTCATAAACAAAGACAATGGGGACCTACAGACACTAGATCCTACCCAGTTCAACTTTGTCAAGGGCAGATCCTGCCTTTTGAACCTGGTTGACTTCTTTGAAACAGTCACCAAAGCCATAGATGAAGGGAAGGTAGTCCACACAGCCTATCTGGACCCTGCAAAGACATTTGACACAATACCCCACTCGGGCATCATAGATAAGCTATCCAGCTTAAATATAAACCCCTGTGTCACAAGATGGGTCGCAAACTGGCTCAAAGACAGAACCCACAGAGTGAGAGTTGCTGGAGCCATGTCAGACTCGAAACCGGTCACAAGTGGCATCCCACAGGGTTCTGTCCTGGAACCACTCTTGTTCGGTATATACTTTTTCGAGGTACAGGCAAACTTGGGAGGACTATGGCTCACCAAGTTCGCAGATGACTGCAAACTGGGTGCCATAATCAACTCTCCAGCTGAGACAAACATCCTTCAAAAAGGTCTCACAGAGACAGATAACTGGTGCCAGCACCATGGTTTAAAGCTAAATGCAAAAAATGTATAGTCATACCCTTTGGCAAAAACAATGTGCCCACAAATTACCACATAGGCGGAAACCCATTAAGTACAGAGAAAGTTATTAGGGACCTGGGGACCCAAGTTGATAGCAATCTCTCCTTTGAAAACCACATTGCCAAAGTGGTTAGAAAGACCTTCTACATAGCCCACCTCATCACGATGGGTTTCACATCTAGATCAAGAGAGGTAATCGTGCCCTTTTATTCATCCCTCATCAGGCCCATCATAGAATACAATGCCCATTTTGGGATGTACCTTACCCGACACCTGCAGCAATTAGAAAGACCCCAAAAGTATCTCACCAAGAGGATCAAGGGTCTCAAACAGATGCCATATGCTGCTTGGTTAAAAAACTCCAGCTCTACTCAGTTGCATACCGCCTACTTCGAGGCGATCTATGCCTGACATACAAAGCTATGTCAAATCCAGAATTAATGGACATGCTCCACCTCAGTAAATCTAAATCCCTTAGAGCCACACGCTCGAAGGACTTGAACCTCAGCACATAAATAAATAGAACTTGCTGGAGGGACAGGTTCATAACCCAGAGGCTCCCTTCACTCTGGAATAGAATTCCAGTTCATGTGAGGCAGAGCACCTCACTGAATCTCTTCAAGAAGAATCTCGATAAGTGGATGGGGGATCGTAGGTTTGTCCCAGGGATTACTCCCATGTCACTATTAGACAGAGGCACAGTAAACTAAACCTTAAAAAGGGCACAGTATACTCAAATCAAGGGGTGGCGTAAGCCATACAGAATTGGGCTAGGCTTATAATTGCCCCAGGGCAGATAGCCCAGTATGAACCTATGAACCTATGATTGGCTTGTAGTTCAGAAACAGGCTTCTATGGGTTTTGTTAATGCCCTTGTGGCATATTATGAAAGGACCATACAACAGCAAAATTGTGAAGTGGAAATCCTCATCCAGGGGTTAGAGAAATTTCAAGACTTGCCATGTTATACTTCTGGGGTGAATCAGTTAGGCAAGGACATTTTGGAATTGGAAAATACTTTGAAAGAGAGGAAAATTAGAAAGTGCAATAGGGATCTAGACGATTTTGAGAGAGGGAGACTTTTTGAGGCTCACAAGAATGTTAGATTTCTGACGTCCCACTCTAAACCAGCAAAACCCAAAAGAATGAAACCCATTGTTAAGAAAAGTAGTAGGGAGGCATTTACCTCTGGTGGGGATACTTCATCCAATAATGAAGGGGAAGACAGCCATACAGAAAGGTCACCGATCTCAAAGAGGAATAATTTAGTTAATAATTCAGGTCACCCTTTAGATTTAGGTCAAGAAGAGAGGGGAGGAAACACAAGGGTCCCTCAAGATTTGGAGGGTATTCTGAGGATGATAATTCAGAGTTAATTCGTCCCTCTAATGTACATAATATTTCCTCTCATACATTATCTGATTTAAAAATAAAAACTTTGAGCAAAGTTAAGTTTTGCACTGAGTTTCAATATATTTGAACAAGATTTTGCACAGTATGTTATCAATTTCTGCCATTTGCTTAACCTACATTTGTTTTTTAAGGACAAGAACTCTTCTTATGATGAAGTTGGCTCTTTCTGTTTTCGGAAGTCTAGGTTCAAACCCCCAATGTCTCCAGCGGTCTCTAATTTTCAGAACAGGGTTCTCAAGGATTTGCAGACACATCTTGGCAAGAATCATGTTATGCATGATAATATTACTAGGGCAGAATGCCTATGTATAGAGGAACTCAAGTCTAATCATTACATAGTTATTTTGCCGGCAGATAAGGGAGGAGCGGTGGTGGTCTTAGATTGGATAGATTACCAACAGGAGGGACTTAAACAGATAATGGATCATAAATATTACATGATCATGCCTTTAGACCCCACTACTAAATTCAAGTCTGAGATTGACAGCTTCTTGGATAAAGCAGTTGAAGAAAGCATTATCTCCAAAGAGATTCATTTTCATTTGAAAGTGGAGCACCCTAAACAACAATACCTTCATTTATTGCCCAAAATCCATAAGGATCCAATTCATCCTCCTGGGAGACCTATTGTTTCAGGGAGGGGTTCATTAACAGAACCCCTCTCTGAATTTCTTACTCAACATCTTAAACCCCTGTTAACTCATATACCTTCATGGATACAAGATACAGCACAGTTTTTGGGAATTATTTCGGATCTCCAATTGGAATCCGATTGGTTGCTATGCACTTTTGATGTCACCTCCCTGTATACTAATATTCCTCATTGGGTGGGTTTGATGGCACTTCAGTATTGGCTGGTCAGGGTTGATTTATACAGGCCTGGGTTTAACACTTTCTTAATATGCTTAGCTGAATATGTTCTTGACAAGAACATATTTTATTTTCAGAAACAATGTGTGTGGCAAGTTCGAGGCATAGCAATGGGGGCATCTTTTGCCCTCATATATGCTGATTTATTCATGGCTTATATAGAGGAGATAATCATTTATGATCGATGCCATAACATTTACCTTGATAAAATTGATATTTGGAGATGATATCTTGATGACTGTTGGCTTGTGTGAAGGGCGGATGCTGGGTATCTTCAGGAATTTATGGAATACTTGAATGAAAACAAATGGGGTATTGAATTCAAATTGACCTAGCATAAACAAGAAAAAACATTTCTGGATGTTTTGGTCAGACGCACTCCTTTGAATACATTAGAAACACAGGTGTTCCGCAAATTCCCCAAGTACAATACTTTACTTCATGCCTCTAGCTTCCACCCCCAACAAGTCACCAGGAACATCCCCAAGTCTCAATTTCTCAGGGAGAAAAAAATATGCTCCAGTACTACCACTCATGACTATTTTAGATTGGACCTATGTGCAAGATTTAAAGCCCAAGGATACAGGGTTGGTGACATCTGTTTGACTAGTCAGCATGTGCAAGTACAGGATAGATCTGAGTTACTAAGGTACAGGGTACGGGTTCCTGATCAGGGTTCTCAGGTAAGGTTAGTGACTACTTATGGCAAAAACACTAAATCATTTATGGATATAGTTTCCAGACACTGGAACATTTTACAGGGTGAGGGTCCTTTTATGGATATTTTGGGTGATAAATGTTCTTTTTCCTTTCGGAAGGGTAGATCTTTGGGATCTCTGTTTAGCCACTATAAAAATGTCCGGAATGAGAAAACATCGATACAAAGGACTATCACTGGGTACAAGTTGGTAGCATGCTATCCTTGTGGTCATTGCTCTGTTTGTTCACATATACATAAAACTACCTGTTTCACTAGTAAAAACACCTCTAATGTTTATGATATTAATTTTTTGGCAATTGCAGCTCAACATGAGTGATTTATTTAGCTAGCTGTTTTTGTCAAGCTTTCTATCTGAGACAAACTTCTAGGCCATTTAGGCTTAGAATTAGTGAACACTTGAGTGACATTAGAACACATAAACAAACCAGTGCCCTATATAAGCATATTCTCCATCATCAGACTGTTTTTTTTTAGATTCACAATTATTGATTGCATTGTGCAGGAAAACAATGATTTGGTTTGGTATTCGTATAAAACACAAGTTTAATTAAAATGTATACAAGGTAAGCACTTTCACACAATAAAATGTGCTTCTTCAGACAACTCATTACAAAACCAAGGCAGTTAAAATATCTTATTCATCTAATCTCATGAGAACAATCAACCAATGACAGAGCAAACATAATAAAACAATTATAAAACAATTCAAAATACAATTGCTACTTAAAGAGATCTCTAGCTTTCAGTGCTGGTTTTATAGAGGCTCTTTCATTGATGCCAGTGAACCTATTTGCTTGCATATTAATAATCCAGGACAGTTTTCATTCTTCTGTATAATTCTAAAACTCTCCTCCCCGAGCATTAGGATGAATCATTTCTATCACCCTAAAACCAAATATGTGTAGCTCACCATATTCCATAAAGTGATTTGCCAGTGCATTATGTTCCATATGTTTATACGTATGGTATACAAGTTCCTTCATCCTTTCAAGTAAGGACATGTTGGCCTTACCTATATAAAAACAGTCGCAAGCTGGTCCCTTGGCCAAATAAATCAAGTTCCTGCTGCAACAGTCAGCTGCCACCTTAAAACAATATTTTCTATTTGTAACTGGATGGAAAAATTCAACTGTATGATCTACATATATATATATATATATATATATATATATACACCTACGACAGCTCTTCATTGATGGTACCTCCTTAATCTATTCATTTTTCTGATTGTGCTTATAACATAACTGCCTCTTAAGGGATTTTTTATTTTTGAAGCAAAACGTAGGTTCCTCACCCACTAAAGAATGAATATCCAGGTTTTTGATTCTATTTTTTCTTCTAATTTAATGCTATATAAGGTTTGTAGATGACCTCTTTTTTGTGTGTAATGGAATCCATGAGTTGTTTATGGAGTTTATTGAATATTTAAATGACACAGAGCGATTTTTGTCTTTTACATATAGGTTTTCAGACAAAGAGTTAGACTTCTTGGATGTGAAGCTGTTGGTTGATGGGTTGGAACATTTTACCACTACCATGTTTAGGAAAGAGTGCAGGACGAACACGTTGTTACAGCGTGATAGTATGCACGCGAGACACTTGTTTAAAAGTGTAGCCACGGGACAATGTCTACGACTGTCCAGGGTAAATAGTGAAGATACATTCTTTGAGAAAGATGTGACATGCTTTAAACAAGAACTACTGAACAAGGGATATAAAGAGAAAGAGATTGAAGAAGCTATTAACTTCACCTATAGAAATAGGAGGGGTAAAGGAAAATCTTATTATTCACATAAAATAACCAAGGTAGGAGAAGGAAAAATTATGTTAAGGAGCATATACCTGTAACTTTGTTTTACATTTCAGATGTAACAGATATCCTGAAGGTCATTAAAAATAATTGGTCCATTTGTCACCTGGACCCAGATATTCATTCTTTACTTGGTGAGGAGCCTAAGTTTTGCTTCAAAAATAAAAAAAATCACTTAAGAAGCAGTTATGTTATAAGCACAATTAGAAAAATGACTGGATTTGATTTATTTGGCCAAGTGCCGAGCTTGCAATTGTTTTTATATAATAGTCAAAAGTAGCTGTGAACCAACCACCAGGAACACTCAGTTGTAAATTCTTAATACTCAGAAAGCTGGAACAAAGGTATTCACCAAACAAGACATCCAAAATTAGTCCATGTATTTCACTGGCACATGTTACTCCTTCCTTGGCAAAAAGACGCTACTCTGTCATGAAACGAGCAATCTTTTATTGTAAACAAACAAGAATAAGCGCTTTCACGCGGTTAAAACCACGCTTCATCAGATTCCATTAAAACAATACATTAATTTGAACTTATATACTACCAAAGGCGGGAAAGGGCACTAATTAGTGTGCCAATTAACAGTTAAATCACATCAATAAACATGTCGCTAAGCAACAATTGTAAGCATTACATCTTTAAAATCCTTGGCATAAAAAACTAAAATATACGTAAATATGCATTTAATTTTACATTCACATGTAGATCAAATCCGAAATTTGGAATATCACAGATTAATAATCCAAACATGTATTTGTAAACCATAATGTTCACCTAATTAAGAAAGCAGGAGACATGAACTTCATGTTAAAACAGAAAGCCGTCATCAGAGAGACTTTAAATAAGTTAGCATCTTGTAGTCAACCAATCTGAGCAATCGCATACAAACCATTCACTCTGATATACCTATTAAAGTTTCACCTTCCATCATGGCCCAACTGCTCAAAAAACAAACTAGTCTGGCCGATTATAATTATTAAAACATAATCACGATCGCCCTCATCTAAAAATACTACCAAGCAATCCACAATATGCATTCCAAACTAGGAAATATAGCCATACTAAATCAGCCATTTCAGCATAAACAAATGTGAAAGTTGCACTTACCAAAGCGATCACTTTCACTCTACAACGCCAATGCATGCCTCAACATTTTGTCAAAAAACTGGGCTATATATCAATGAATAATATATATGAATTACAACAACAGAGGAAGGTCTCGCAGCAGAGACTCCAGAAAGAGAAAGAACTCAGGGGAGCAATATCCTCTGAACAGACGAAAGAAGAATTGACAATGGACATTCTATTTAATCTTTCTAGTGTTTCTTTGGATCCCCTTAGTATTAATGTTCTTAATAGAGGTCTCAATTTCATACCAGCTGTGAATGCTAAACTAACAGAAACTCTGATAGATTTGAGAATGTTTTGTAGAAGCTTAAGCTTGAAGTTATTCTTTAGAACTGAAGAAATAAATAGAGTAGATATTCCAGACAATGCAGGTTATAAAACCAACAGTGTATTTACACCCCCCATGCTGCCACATGTGGAATGCTTTTTAAAAGCATGTGAACATCAATACTACAGATTGTTTAATAACAACGACAAGGCTGGGAGATATTTCAATCTTACCCCCTCAGAGTTCCATCATTTAAACTACCTTAAGCAAGATCCTAGGGTAGTAATAAAGCCGGCAGATAAAGGAGGAGGGGTAGTTGTGTTAGACACAGATGAATATCTAAGAGGCATGACAGATTTATTATCTGAGGAAGAAACATACATGACTATTACTCATAGGGAGGTAGTGCAAGTCATAAGTAGAGTGCATGATACCATCTATGACTTACTTATATGTCGCCAGGTTAGCCAAGAAATATATAATTTCCTATATATAGAATTTCCTGTTATACCTATCATTAAAGGCCTCCCAAAGATACATAAGGAGGTCCTACCGATACCTTATAGACCTATAGTATCAGGTGACAACTGGGTCACAGCCCATATATCTAAATTCGTGGAGGATATGTTGAGACCAATTGTGAACCAATATCCCACCATATTAAGAGACACTTATGATCTCTTAGATACCACCAAGGACATCAAGTTAGATATGAGGAAGCAATACACGTTTATTACACTGGATGTAAAGAACCTATTTACATCAATACCCAATACTGAAGGAATTGATAGTATTAGACATCTCTTAAGTAAAGAGACTTCATTTAATAATGACAGAAATATTCTGATAAGCCAATTACTTGAGCTCATCCTCCATAATAATGTGTTTTTGTTTGGTGACAGGTATTATTTACAGCAGTGGGGGGTGGCCATGGGCACCCCCTGTGCCAATACCTATGCTAACTTGGTGGTCCTATGGTGGGAAATGCAGTTCCTTTTTCCCCATGAAGAATTTAGACACGTCCAATTGTATAGGCGTTTTGTGGATGACATCATCATCATATGGGAAGGGAATATTTCCACCTTTGAAGGTTTCTTCAGCTATCTAGAAACTACTACAAATTTCTTAAGATTTACCCTAGAGTCATCCACCACTATGATCAACTTTTTAGATGTGACGCTCAGTTTCACCACTGAAGGGAGTATTATATCATCTCTATATAGGAAACCATTGTGGCGCAACTCATTACTCACCTTTGACAGCATGCACCCTAGACACGTGTTCTATGGAATAGTTAAAAGTCAGTTCTTAAGAGTTATGAGACTATGCAGTAGGGATGTTGATATTGTGAGAGAAGCCCTGTTATTAGAGAATTTATTTACAAACAGAGGCTATGATCCTGCAATGGTAAGACACATCAAGCATGAAATTTTGGGAGATATATTATATAATGAACCTCAGTATTCTCCATCAGCAGCTCAAGTGACTAGGAATTTTAGGAAACTAAATTCTATACACAAGAATTCTATTAAATATGTTATCACCTATACTAGTGATATTAATAGAATACAGCAAGTTATTCGAGATAATTGGCACATATTGACTATAGATCCTACAACTAATGGGCTCATAGGTGAGGATCCAGTGTTTCTTTATAAGAATAGTAAGAATCTTAAACGGATCCTTTGTGCAGATACACACATCACAGTGGAAGGGCAGAGGAGAACTTTGGTTACCTCACATAAACAAGGTACGTTTCCTTGTTATGGGTGCAATAGATGTAAATATATTACAAAAGAACAGATCTTTAAGCATCCAACAATGGAATATACCTTCATACCACATTTCTTTGCTAACTGCAATTCTAGAAATGTCATATATCTTGCCACTTGTATTAAATGTGCATCGTTCTATGTAGGTTTAACTAAAAGGAAACTACATGAACGTATCTATAACCATTTATATGACATGAAAAAGAAGGTGGAGACAAATGCACTAGCAAAGCATGTTATTGAGTTTCCATCTCACTCATTTACATTCAGGGTTTTACAGATAGTGAATGAAAGTTATAGAGAAGGTAACAAAGAAAATAACCTGGCCACCACTGAATTACACTGGATTCTGAAATTAGGAGCCCATTTAGCACCAGGTATCAATAGTTCCATATCTTTGAAACCAGTACTATTATCACGCTAATGGTTCTTCATATCAAACTTCAGTTCCTTGTAGTAGATATCATGTATATATATATATATATATATGTGCACTTAGTTTTTAGTTGATGGATAGATTAGATTTTACTCGTGTTCTGGGTTGTATTACATACATTATACATATCTATGCGAATCTTTTGTTATTTTATTTTGTTATTATAATTTTTTAAACATCTCTATAATGAGATTTATAGCTACTTTGTCCACTCAGATGCGATTGGAATATGCTATACACGTTATCGTCTCTTTTATATATAAGACCTATTCCAGGTTTGCTTATCCTGAAATTTACAAACTAGCACATATAATTGAGTCTAGCATTTCAGTCGGGTTTAGCTATAAGCAACATTCAGTGTCTTCGTCAAATAAACTGACAATATATGGGTTCAAGAATCTTTAAATGGAATCTAATGAATAAGACATGTATCAGTTTTTTGACTGTCTTCTGATTGATTCTTTAGTGAACACTGATTAATAAGTACTTAATACTTTTTATAGTGACTTTAGTATAATGACAGCATACTCAGGATGTTTATTGAGTGAATATATCTATACCTTAGTATATATATTATTGTTTCTCATTAGTAGCTTTATATGTTAGGTTACAATATTCTATATGTTTTATTTATTTTTTATAGATATTTTTATATATTTTGTTACACCTACATATGTATATAGAAATTTCTTTCTATGCATTCATAAGGTTTGTTCACAAGGTTATGTGCCAATTATGAAATGAAATTTAGGTGAATCTGAAAGGATGGGCCACATGTTAACCCATTTTTTATAAATAAGATTTATAAAAGAAATTTGACTATATTAGTACTTTCAGATTATACATTAGTATCTATTTTATTATGTATTTTATTTCTTTTTATCTTATTTTCATTTAATGCATACATTGCATATTATGTATATTTAATATATATTGACATTTTAGGGCCTTGTTTATGCATAATGTTGCCTAGAAGTCTTGCATTCAATACCATTGATATGTGACTTTTATTTTGATTTAACATAATAGTACTATTGCTGCTTTTGATTTATATTGACCAGCGATTGGATTTGCATAAGTTGACTGCTTGGTTTGATCTTAATTAGATCACCGTTCAGTTTTTGGGACTTGATTTTCATTTTGATTTTTATTTTTATTTTTATCCTCCATCTCTGGTTGGTATCTTTGTTAGGTATGTATTGTCAGACATAATGAAGTCTAATAGTAAACTAACTGGGGGCTTTACAAACAACATGGTTCGTAGTGTTTACTATACCTTTACGTGTTTACGTATAGTCTATACAGACGCACTTCTTCATGAAGACAGTTTCGGCTGCTTGCCGTCTCAATATTCTCTGAATTATTTTGTTTAGGGCTTATACACTTATGTATTGATGGCGTTTTTTAGCCTGATATATAGCCCAGTTTTTTGACAAAATGTTGAGGCATGCATTGGCGTTGTAGAGTGAAAGTGATCGCTCTGGTAAGTGCAACTTTCACATTTGTTTATGCTGAAATGGCTGATTTAGTATGGCTATATTTCCTAGTTTGGAATGCATATTGTGGATTGCTTGGTAGTATTTTTAGATGAGGGCGATCGTGATTATGTTTTAATAATTATAATCGGCCAGACTAGTTTGTTTTTTGAGCAGTTGGGCCATGATGGAAGGTGAAACTTTAATAGGTATATCAGAGTGAATGGTTTGTATGCGATTGCTCAGATTGGTTGACTACAAGATGCTAACTTCTTTAAAGTCTCTCTGATGACGGCTTTCTGTTTTAACATGAAGTTCATGTCTCCTGCTTTCTTAATTAGGTGAACATTATGGTTTACAAATACATGTTTGGATTATTAATCTGTGATATTCCAAATTTCGGATTTGATCTACATGTGAATGTAAAATTAAATGCATATTTACGTATATTTTAGTTTTTTATGCCAAGGATTTTAAAGATGTAATGCTTACAATTGTTCATAGGTTCATAGGTTCATAGTTTAGTACTAAGCTAACTGCCCTTGCGAGCCATTTTAAGCCTAGCCAATTATCCCTTGTGAGACTCAAACCCTGCACCTTGTGTTTGTAAGGCAAACACCTTAGCCATTAAACCACCCTCCCAACCCCTGCTTAGCGACATGTTTATTGATGTGATTTAACTGTTAATTGGCACACTAATTAGTGCCCTTTCCCGCCTTTGGTAGTATATAAGTTCAAATTAATGTATTGTTTTAATGGAATCTGATGAAGCGTGGTTTTAACCGCGTGAAAGCGCTTATTCTTGTTTGTTTACAATAAAAGATTGCTCGTTTCATGACAGAGTAGCGTCTTTTTGCCAAGGAAGGAGTAACATGTGCCAGTGAAATACATGGACTAATTTTGGATGTCTTGTTTGGTGAATACCTTTGTTCCAGCTTTCTGAGTATTAAGAATTTACAACTGAGTGTTCCTGGTGGTTGGTTCACAGCTACTTTTGACTATTGTGTTTTTGCTTTGGTGAGTGAACCATTCAACGAGTTTTACCGGCTTTTCACTTCATTTTAATTGTTTTTATATAGGTAAGACCAACAGGTCCCTACTTGAAAGGATGAAGGGAACATGTATACCATATGTATAAACATATGGAACATAATACACTGGCAACCCACTTTATGGAATATGGGGAACAACACATATTTGGTTTTAGGATGATAGAAATGATTCATCCTAATGATCGGGGAGGAGATATTCGGAATTATACAGAAGAACAAGAACTGTACTAGATTATTAATATACAGGCAGATAGGTACCCTGGCATCAATGAAAGAGCCTCTATAAAACCAGCACTGAAAGCTAGAGGTCTCTTTAAGTAACAATTGTGTTTTTAATTGTTTTATAATTGTTTTATTATGTTTGCTCTGTCATTGGTTGATTGTTCTCACGAGATTAGATGAATAAGATATTTAATCTGCCTTGGCTTTGTAATGAGTTGTCTGAAGAATCACATTTTATTGTGTAAAAGTGCTTACCTTGTATACATTTTATTAAACTTGTGTTTTATACGGATACCAGTCGTGCCTTGGGTACCATTTTTTGGTTTTGCATACTTCAAGTAACTACTTAAAAACTTCTGTAAATATAGAGAAACAGGTTCAGTGATCCATCCCCTACTGGAGATGATCGGCCAGATGGGGGGCTTGGACAGTTATTTATAAACCTTTGGTAGACCGTATAACCTGGGCAAAATAGGACAGGGTACAGTGAAATAGTGAAACAAATCTAGTGGAATATCATCATTAATTTGTAACTCATGTATCATTAAATTAACATTCTGGATACACTTTTGTACATCCATTACAAGCATTGCCATTTTTTAACTCTTTACCAAACCAGATAGAAGATGTATGCAGCCGAATTTTGTGTTCAAAAGTGTGGTTAAAGCACAATTAACTAGATTTAGAAAATTGAATACAGATGATAATTTATTTTTTGAACAAGCACATGAATTACTTTATAATTTTATCATTAAGGGGTATGATAAGAATATACTGAATAGTACATTCTGTGATGCAATAAAAGAAAGAGATGGCCCTTTGCAACCTTATTTTTGTCTCCCAGGAAGTCCTTTGCAAACAGGATCTAGGGCTGAAAAGAAAAATAAGTTGTTTTATGTGACTACCTTTAGTAAAGCCAGTAAAGCTGTGGAAGCTATAATCAGAAAATATTGGTGCATTATTCTGCCTTTTTCTGAATTATTACAACACATCGGTCCATTTCCTAGTTTTGCATATAAAAATTGCTGTAATTTGAATAGACAGCTTTGTTATGAGGATTTTATTCAACGTCCTAAATTGTTGATTAATAGGTACAGCACGGTCCCTATTTTAATTGTTTGAATTGTACAAACATTAATAAGGACATTTTGTTTATCCACCCCACTACAAAGAAACAGTATAAGGTGAAGTGCCATGCTACTTGTAATATAAATAATATAATATATTTAGCTACGTGCAAGGTTTGTGCAGCATTTTATGTGGGTAAATCAACACGTAAGTTGAAGGACAGAAAGGTGGAACATAGATTGGATATGAATAGGGAAGTTTTAACTAATGGTTTGGCAGAGCACTGCAAGAATAGTGGTGAAGCTCATACTTTTACTTTTAGAGTTTTAGATGTGGTTACAAAGGGCGAAAGGGGTGGTGATTTAAATAATCGGTTGGAAAGAAGGGAATATGAATGGATTCTCTGTTTAAATGAGGATCATCCCCCCTGGTAAAAATAAAATGGTATCCTTGAAGGCCATCTTAAAATTCAGGCAAATGTGTTTGAAAAAAATGATCAATTGTTTTTATGTTTTTATTGGCTGTGTGATATCATGTGTTATTAGAATTATGTATTTAAATGTGTTCTTACTTGACAGTGTTACATACTGAGGAAGGATTGTATCCAAAAGCTATTAAAATTTGGTGTTGCTGTTACACGTGCTGTTCTTCTTCTTCAATATTTTACTTGTTACGTGCCTCACCCTACTATGTTTGGCTGTTTGATTCACAATGCTATATACTGGAAATGAAAGCTCTTTTCTTTTGTATTTTTTAATATTTTTTTAACAGTGTATTATTAAATTACAGGCTATTTTTGTCTTTATAAGGTTGTTTTCATGTTCTACCATGGTCCAGACTTTAAAAGAATAGGTAGCTTCATCTAGCTCAAGAAGTGCAAGGTTTGCTTTCTGACTTACAATCTTCACAGGCAGTAGAGCAAGGACAGAACTCCAGGAAGATACCAATGGTGAATTTTGAGGAGGAGTCAGTGGACAGTTATACTCTGGGCAAGAAGTGTAGAGGAAAAACAAATGAAATACCTCAGGTCCAAGGGTCATCCTCCACTCCCGCCTGAATCAC
Source organism: Protopterus annectens (assembly GCF_019279795.1). Lineage (NCBI taxonomy): Eukaryota > Metazoa > Chordata > Ceratodontiformes > Protopteridae > Protopterus > Protopterus annectens. The sequence continues at coordinate 820,166,162 of NC_056735.1, read as the reverse complement.
CATTGGAAATTCAAAGTAATGACTCAGGGGGGCAGCAGAGGCAGGGATTCATAACAGAGGTCAGCCCCCTGAGGGATTTTTGGATGAGTTTATCAATTCATTGCCAGAAATGGGGAAGGTTAGACTGTTTTATATAGACTTCATTTTGGTGCTTCAACAGCTGTTGTTCTCGGAAGGGGAAGATGGTCAAATTCTGGGTAGGTTGGAAACCCATCTATACCCAGCTTGAATAGGAGGTGCACGGAACTCAGTGTTCAGTGTCCCCTATGGCTACATTGAACCGTTCAGTTTCCATGTCCCCTGGGTTTCACATCATGGCACATGTTCCTACCAGAGTTAGAGATAAGATCTTCAAAGGGGATTTGTCAAGATATTTGACCTAGCAGATGCTGAGGGAATTAAGTATATTTTAGACACTGACAATTTTTTCTAAAAGGACTTGATGGCAGCATTAGCAGGCATTGGGAAAAAAGGCTTTGGTCAGAGCAGCAGTTAAAAACTATAGGAAAAGACCTTAGCCAGGCTTTGTCCTTAGTTGCTTACTTAGTGGATATCAGGGAGGGGCATCATGTCAAGGGGGTTAAAGCTGGGCAAATTATAGGTTCATAGGTTCATAGGTAGGTACTAGGCTATCTGCCTGAGGGCATTTATAAGCCTAGCCAGAGTGTGTTGGCTTTCATCACCCAATTGATTAATTAACTGATCCTCTGTCAAGCAGCATAATCAGCAATTCAGGAAACTAAAAGCCATAGACAAGATCCTCAGGTAGGACCTAAGGCATCCTGTTATTTGGTTGAGTGCCATGTTAGATAAGCCAGCAACCACTGAGATTGATGACAGGGTTAGTAATTATGTGGAAACAAAGTTTTGCTGGGCCTTTAGTCACAAGAAGTGCATTTGGCCACCAGCCTACAAGTTCACCCATTTGTGTTCGGAATGTGGGAAACATCACTTTGCTTCCAGGTGCTGGGGATTAGAAGGTAGGGGCAGGTCTGCCATTCCCTCAACCCAATTAGAGGGAGGGCTTGGGAGTGGTGAAATACTTATCCTGGAATTAAGCAGCCTTTTCTTGGCCACAGACAGGTTTATGACAGGGGTTTTGAGTGCTCTGCATCAGTCCCACTAACCAGTCCATCTACATTAATTGACTCAGCTCTTGAGTGATTATATTGACCAAGAAGCAGCAGCTGTTCTTCTTGAAGATTTCTGGAGAGGATTTACAACTGCCTCCTCAGCACCCTTAGATTACAAGCTAGTTAAAAATCTTTCATCCATTATGGAGTATGAAGGTATTGAAGCTATGTTAACTGACAAAGAGCAAGCAGCCATCAGATTAATTAGCCCTTTTTAAACCCCCTTGGACGGCTTTTAAAATTTCCCCCATTGGTCTCATTCTGAAGAAACAAGATGATGAATTCAGGTTGATTCACCATCTATTACATGGGGTGGGTGCATCAGTCAATGATTTGACTGATGAAAATCAATGAAAATCAGGTCAGGATACACTAATCTTCCCTGGATCAGATGGCAGAGGTCATTTTGGGTTATTCTGACCCCTTTCTTTGTAAGTTCCACATTCAGTATATTTTCTGGTTTCTTCCTGTAAGACAGGAAAACTGTCCTTATTTAAGATTTCAGTTTCAGGGAAAATACTTTTTCAACACTGCCATGCTCATGGTGTGCTCTGTGACTTGCACTAAATTTGAACTGTTCAGCACAGCTTTGCATTGGTGTTGTCAACAGAGAGCAATTCTTCAATCAGCGGTCCACTACCTGGATGATCTCCTGATAGTGGAGAACGGTCAGAAAGGGGGTGTGCAGGGAAAGTCAGCCTTTAACGAGCTCTGCACTAATTTAGGAGTACCTTTGGCCAATGATAAGTCAGAAGGGCCAAGTCAAACCTTGACCTCTTTGGGACTAGAAGTTGATACCATTGATAACATTGCAAGTCCATTTACTTTTTGTCAGTTAACAAAGCTCACACAGGGGAAGTTATGCAGATTCATGGTTTGCTGAATTTTGCTTGCAGTGCAGTGGTCCATGGGCAGAACTTTCCTCCAGTTAATTTCTGACTTGTTGAAAGGAAACAAGCCCAAGCATCATTATTTCCATCTGACCAGAAGGGTCAAGGAAGACCACAGGCTCTGGTTCCCATTTCTGAACCAATTCAATGGGGTGTGTTTTGGAAGTTCCCATAGGTTTATTCCCATTACCTTAACCTTTTTACAGCTGCAGCAAGGGAATCCAGTATGGGTTCATTAAAAAAATGTCTGAACTGGTGGCCAGAAGGGAAGAGAAAGGATATTACTTTCCTGGAATCTTCTCCATCTGGGTGATTGTGTTGGTGTGGAAAGACAAGTTATACAACAGTACCTCTCACCCTCTTAGGGCAAAAATCCTGGCAAAGCCATAAATTAAAGTGAGACAAAGACCCAAAAATAGGGACAATTTTTAAATATTGCTTTCACAAACTTAGAACATTGATAGAATAACAGGTTTTGCATTAGCATGAACTTTCTGAAGAGTCTGAAGTTTGAACCTCGAATGTCTGTCTTTATTTTCTAACTTCAGTCCTTAATGATTTGTCACTAATTTGACAGAAAACCACAATTTTATGAAAAACAGACGAAAAATACGAGGCAGAAATCTGGACATTCTGCAAAAATCTGTACAGTTGAGAGGTATGGTAGAGTAGTATTTCTATCAGACAATGCCTCAGTTGTCCAAGTCCAAATACATGCACTCTGTTACCAGGCTGTTAGTTTTGTTGAGTTTAAAGATTAATAAGCATTTCTCTAGTGTGCATGTGCCTGGTTGACACAACCCTATAGCTAAAGGATGTGCCATTTTCAGTTCACCAGGATTCATCAGCTGGCCAAGCATTCAGAACCAAAGGGCACAACAATTCCTACAGAAATTTGGTTTATTAGAGAGGAGTAGCATCATTGTTGTTGGCCAGGTTATGGACCAGCAATACCAAGAAGGCCTATTCTTCGTCACTTCAAATTGTCAAGGCTTTCAATAGGTCATTGCACTTTTGTCACAGAAACTTGGGTTTGTAGTTGATCCTTTTCTTTCTAGAGCTGATTTCCTGAAAATACTACAGTCCCATGTAGCATCCATAGGATGGTTGGAACTTTCAGTCTTTTGAAAGTATCCAGCCACTGGCTGACAGGCAGATTGCTCAAGGGTTGGGAAAATATTGGTGGGGCTTCATGCGATTCCAGGTAGCCTAGTGGGATACATCTCATTACCATCATCATTTGAGACTTGTTTGACACACTACCTGATTTTTGCACCTTTGCTACATTAGCTGCATTGCATACAGCATTATACATGGGTGCCTCCCATGCTAGAGAGCTACTAAACTTCCTTTGTTGGGAGGACCTCATTATTCACAGCAAAATTATTCTGATATGGGTAAAAAAATCCATGACAGATCAATTGTGTAAAGTGCATCAGGTTCAGCTGGACAAGGTGAAGTGTTTAGCCATTTGCCCAGTTCACTGGTTTAGATTACTGCACAGTATCACTCCCAAGGGCATTCGATTTGACATGGTTTTCACACAGGTGGGTGGCAGATGACTTACCCTAGCATAGGTTAACCTAATACTGAAAAAAGTCACAGAGGGGCAAGGGATACATCTGCAATGGCATTCATTTCATTCTTTAAGAATAGGGAACACCTCTGACTTGGCCATGGAGGGGAATTCTGTTTAGGTCATACAAAAAACAGGAAGATAGGTGTCTGATGTCTTTTTGTCATACATCAGGCATTAATCATTATTCTGTTTCAGAAAATGAGGTTATCCTGCTGCTGGAGCATTCTTTCATCAAGAGAGCTGCAATCCAAGCTTTGTTCCACCCAGTTGGGCAGTCAGGTTTGTTTGACCTTAACAAATGGATAGTTTTTCATATGGCTTTTGTGGCCTCCTATGGTTTCAGTTTTGGGAGGTCTGGCATCAAATCACAGTAAAGGAAGCCTTCTATAGGGTTTTGGTAATCCACCTCGGGAATAATGACCTGGCCTGGCCTCCTAAGAAAATTCTCTTAGCCAGAATACTTTCTGATATGCACAGGCTTCATCAGCTATATTGAAACTTAGTTTTGTTTTTGTCATCCATCATACAGAGAATCCATTGGGAATGAGCTAGAAGGTCCGGTGCAATTGAGATGCCCAGGCAGTGCATTAATCAGAAAGTTACTCAGATGGCTCGACAGATAGGATTCCAGATAATTCATCACAAAGATCTTGATAGATTGGACTCTGATTTTTATGACAGGGACAATGTCTATTTGAAAAATCTTGGTTTCAATTTGTTTAATTTAGACAGTGTTATAACCATTGATGAATATTTCAAGAGTTATCCTGATTCTCTTTTGACAACCTTGGATATCTGGTTTTGAAGCCAGCTTGGGGGAAATGGCACTGGACATGCCAGATTGGCTGCAGCCTTACAGATTCACTCCCTCCTTGTTTTCCCCCATTGGTGCTCAGTGGCCTAGACTCCTCCTCAGTTGTTCTCAGTTCAACCAGTGGCCGTATGGCAAAGGAAAAAACTTCAAAGACCAATACACGTAAGGTTCAGTTAAGGCACTTTAATTTACTTGCCGCAAGGAGACAAAAACATGCAAATACAAGGATTTGTCTAACTACTAACAGGAAGTGTGTTCATTCTTATACTATTTTACAAGACATGGCCTTCTAAGCTGATGTAATCAAACACAACTTTCAGCATTGTTCTACAGCAGATGTTACTCAGATATTCTGCTGACATGACTAGATTTGTGAGAAACTTTTCAGAAAAACAACCTGGCCTTGGTGACCATTAAGCCATTTACAAGCGTCTATTGTACATTACATTTCAAGGTACTCTTCTAATACAGATACAAGCAAATGCTGATTGCAGTTCATATTTTCAAGCAGGCTTTGTACTAATTATCTGTAACTTCTACAGCTGTGTATTTTCTCATGGCACAGCGGAACTTCTTGTCTAAGTTTCATACAAGTAGCATTGTTCTATTCATTATTTTCCTAACACAAGCAGAAATCACCTGCTTCTCAGTAAATTTCAAAGGCACAAGCAAGATTTTAGCTAAGAGTACAAGGTCAGAAATCAACTGCAGTTTGTACAGATTTATGCAGTATGAAATAGAATAAATGTGGTAACCCTTCTCAAGCTCTAAATGCACTAAGCATATTGCTAATACACACATTAATAGATATTTTTCTAACATTTCCCCCTATTAATACTTTTATTCTACTTTCAAAATAAGCATAAACAGTTTGTTTTCTTCTCCTAACCTCTTCCACTCAGGATTTGCAGTTAAGAGAGTCATTCAGTTTAAACTTATGAAAGCATTTTTAGTCTTTTAACAGTTCTTCAAACTCAGTACTTTGATATAAGGTTTCAGAAACTGAAATGTCTATAAGGTCTTTAATCAGTCTTTTCATGCAGGGGATACCACAACAAACACATACTCTCAGTAGGAGCATACCTACACAAATGGCAATCAGGATGTTCATTAGGATGGTACCCCACCCCCCAAACCATTTCTGGAAAAAGTCCATCAGTGGGTTTGGGCCTGGTTTGGTCATGGCCAACACTTGCTGAATTACCTCAAGATGATTATCTATCTCGTGTTTATGGTCAGGAATATACGAACAGCATTCTTCTTGGATTAAAGCACACGTACCACCTCTCGCCGCTAGGGTGAAGTCGAGAGCCATGCGGTTTTGGAGCACTACAGTTCTCATAGCATTCAGTTCATCAGTCACCAATTCAAGAGCAGAAAAAGTTGCGTTGCTCATTACTTCGAGAAGTTTTGACAGTTTTCTCAGCTCCCAGATTGATTTCACTGCTCCATATGTTAGTAATATGCCTGTCCATGATATAACACTATCACTCAAGTCCACTTGTGTCAGTCCTTTGCCTAAAGAGAGATGGTCTTTCCAACGCACATCGATTTGTCCCACTGGATTTACAGATTTCTTGATGACTTCTCGGACATTTCGAATTTTCCCATAAGGCAGAACTGCAGTGTGTCATATGGCCGGAACCAGGTAACCCAAAAAACAACTGCCGGACCAATTCTGAGGTAACCCTTTGTATGCCTTTCTGCCACACACAAAATAACAGTCCTCTACTTTAGTGGTAACCTTGCTATGAATATACACTCGCCCTGCATGAAACATTTTTCTGTCAATTGTAGACAGCTGTTTATAAAGAACAGAATTATGTTTTACTTCATCGAGTGTTTTGTGCATCAATCCAAGAAATGAATCATAGTTTGTATTACAATAAAGATCTACTTTGTTACCTTTAGTGTAACATTTATAAGAAACAGTCACATTGCAATTGCTCCAACCCACCTGAACAGTATCATTTTTATAAAAACACACAGTTCCCATTTGTGGAACAGACAAGTGCAATGCTATTTTATCTTGTGCTGTAATGGTTGAGGTATCATAAATCAAGTTCTTCCAGGTCTCATTGACCCCTAGGGGGACTGTAGTCATTAATAACCCCGCAAAGCTGTGCAAATCTAGCAATTGGAAACATTGAAAGTCTCAGCATATTTAATTGCCTGGCAAGTGTTAAAGTTTGGATGCCAGTTTATGAGTAACGCTTCACATTTATTCAGTTCAGTCTGTGTGGCTGGGAAAAGAAAAGGCCACAACAAAAAGATTATTGTCACTAATACAGTTAATAGGATGAGTATGCAATACTTCTGAGGAAAGGGTTGTTCTGCATTCCTGTTTCTTCTGGACTCTAAAATTTTTGCTCTTGGCATGTAACAAGATTTTTGTCCAGTTTAAAGTTTTTAACTAATTTACAGTGCATCAAATGGATCCAGGAGGCACGCTCCGCAATTTTGACTGCAGTGGGTGTTGACAAAAGCACTTGATATGGACCTTCCTACTTCGGAGATGCCCAATTCTTCTTCTTAACTATCTTCAGCCAGATCCACACTCCAGGGGGCACTGCCACTTCTGACGGTCTGGTTCGTTCTTTATCTGAAACAGAATTTAACTGCAACAAATGTTTAGAATTTAGGAGGTTTCGCATATACACAGCTAATGTACTGTCAGCTTCCTGGTCTGCGGGTATGAGAGATTTCCACTGAGGTATATAGTAAGCCCTTCCAAAGAGCTTTTCAAAAGGAGTCAATCTATTTGCATTCAGAACAGTTCTCATGCTCAACAGTGCCAGGGGCAAACAGTACACCCAGTTTCTCTGCGTTTCTGTTATTAATTTTCTTAGCTTACTCTTTAAAATCCCATTATGCCTTTCTACTAGCCCTGCTGATGGTGGGTGATACGCACAATGAATTTTTAGAGAAATACCAAAATGTCTACTTAACTGCTGTATGGTCTGATTTACGAAGTGTGTGCCGTTGTCACTGTAGATCCTTTCCGGAATGCCGAATCTAGGGATGATTTCTTTAACAAGAACTTTGGCCAAAGTCATAGCATCTGGATTTTTAGTCGGAAATGCTTCCATCCATCTGGAAAACATATCTACAATGACAAGATAATACTTCTTATTTTCACATTTATTCAACTCTATCAAATCCATACAGATAGTATGAAATGGATACAGTGGTGTAGGCAAACTCCCTTGCTTGGGCTTTAACGCCCCTTGTGCATGATGTTTATTACAGATGTGGCATAATGAACAAAATTTTTTAGAGTAGTTTGTAAATCCGTACGTCATGAACACTTAGTTCTCTTGCTGTACCATCCCCCCTGTTGAGACATGGCACTGCCCATGGCTCAACAAAGCTGCATATCTAAACAAATTAGACGGCAATATCGGTTTTCCTTCTTTAGAGATGTACAGCCCCTTTTCGAGAATTGCTCCTCGTTTTACCCATCTTTGTTTTTCAGTTTGCATAGTAAGTGTTTGCATTGTCTTTAACATTTCCAAGTCTAAAATCTCAGAGGGTTGTAGTTCCTCATTCAAAAGAAAAACTTCTGAAGCTACCTGCTTTGCAGCTGTATCAGCTCTTACATTACCTTTTGAAATCCTGTCCCATTGCTTGGTATGAGCTGTGCATTTACAAATAGCTACTTTCTGAGGTAACTGAATAGATTCTAAAAGATCTAAAATAAACTGTGCATGATTGATTGGTTTGCCAGTAGATGTTATAATTCCTCGATTTTTCCACTGTGCACAAAAACATGTACAGTGGAAAAAGCATACTGGCTGTCAGTAAAAATGTTCACACATTTGCCCTTTGCTAAGGTAGATGCCCGTGTCAAGGCAATCAATTCTGCTGCCTGTGCAGATAAACCATGTGGTAAAGATTTCGCTTCTATAATATCTGTGTCAGAAACTACTGCATATCCTACTAGGTTCTGTCCTGCAGGACACCTTTTGTGTGAGCCGTCCACGTAGTATGTCACCTCAGCATCATCCAAGGGAACATCCATAAGATCTTTTCTAGGCAGTGTCTTTTGCTCAATCACCTGCAGGCAGCTGTGTGGTGTGCCATCTGCAGGGGTTGGGAGCAAGGTAGAAGAGTTCAAAGTCGTACATTGTTCAATTGTCATATGAGGTTGGCTCAACAATATAGTCATACAGGAAAGATGCCTAGCAGGGGAAAGATATGTTACCTTTTCTTGTAGTAAAATAATCTCGACTGCATGAGGCACTCTCAATGTGAGAAGGTGGAACAACACTACTGAGGCCGAAGCCTGTACTGCCATTGCAGCTGCAACTACTGCTTGTAAACAGTGAGATAAAGACCATGCCACCGGGTCCAGTTGTGATGAATAATAAGCAATAGGGAATTGCTTGTCCCCATGCTGCTGTGTTAACACTGATGTCATATAACCTTGCTTACAATCTACAGTTTGGAAAAAACGTTTATGATAGTTTGGTAATCCCAAAACTAATGAGGATGCTATTAACTGTTTCAGTTTGCAGAAAGCAGATTCTGCTTCTGGTGTCCATTGTAATAAATCCTGTGCTGCCATAGGCTTTTTATAAATCAGATTAGTCAATGGTGCAGATTCAAGGCATAGTCTGTAATCCAACTCCGACACAAATTAGTCATACCCAGGAAGGACATAATTTCCTTCTTGGTAGTGGGTTTTGGCGCTTGCAAAATCGCTATTTTTCTGTCCTCATTTAATGTCCTACCTTCCTTGGATATTACATATCCTAGGTATTTAACTTGTTTTTTCCAAAGCTGCAGTTTATTTTTGTTTACTTTATGTCCTTCAGTGGCTAAAAATTGTAATAGCGCTATGGTATTTTCTTTACAATCTTGCTGGGTGGGGGACGCCAGCAGGATATTATCAACATAAAGCAAAATCTGACTACCTCTTGGTGGGGTAAACCCCGCCAAGTTGCTTGCCATTTATTGTGAGAATATTGTTGGACTTTCACAATACCCCTGTGGTAGTTGCATATATGTATACCTTTTCCCCTGAAATGTGAATGCAAACCAATGCTGGCTGTCAGGGTGTATCGGTATCGAAAAGAACGCATTGCTGATATCTATCAGAGAAAAATATTTCTGTTGAGGTTTTAAATCATGCAACAGGGTGTGTGGGTCTGGCACTGTAGGTGCCCTTTGTATTACTGCGTCATTTACAGCTTGTAAATCTTGGACCATAGACCACTCTCCATTCGCTTTCTTAACAGGAAATAAGGGTGTGTTACATGGTGAATCAGGAGACTCCACCAGCACCCCTTCCTTAGGTAAAGCTGCTATAATAGGTTTGATTCCTACCTCTGCATCTTTTCTTAAGGGATACTGTCTCCTCTGTGGTCTAAATGCTGACTTTGGCATAATAGTAACTGATCCCGCTGTACAAATAAGTCCTACATTTGATTTTCCTGTCAACCAGAGATTTTCTGGTATATTCTGTAAGGCATTCTCTTCCTCCTTCAATAGGAGTGCCAATCAGCTGTCCTTGCTAGACTGCAAGTGCATAGCTGGGTGGGTCTGAGTTATCCAATTCAGCTTCTGCATTTGTATTCCCAGTTCTGACAGTTCTAACTCTGTCTGTTTTTCCCATCTCGTGACTTTTTCTCCTAAGTCTACCCATTTTACATTCTTGTCCTTAGTTAAGCTAACATGTGGTAATCGATTAGATTTATAGAGTGCAAAGAACTCCTGGGGCAAAGAACAGCTGGCTTCACTGTTCCCTTCTGTGTCCCAGTACAGATTATGTAATACCAATCTGTTTGGATGATTTCTAAACAATTCTTGCTCATATTCCTTATCAGGTCCTGGTGTATTACAATAATACAGAGCACAGTGCAACAAATGCTATTTATCAATTTCAAGGGAGGGGAACTTGCTGATGGCTACATTCATCAATTCTTCGGTCACTGCCCCTGGACCAGTCGTAACCAAGTCCTGGCTGTACCAATAAAACATTTCACCCTCCGATTGCACTGCAAAGGTATCAATTTGTTGCTGTGCTTCCATACCCTGCATAGTCGGAACTACTGCTATACCAAATAACTGCATAAGGTCTCTGCCCATGAGGTTTACTGGGCATTTTGCAGATACAACAATTTTGCTTTTCTGGGTCACTCCTGAAACAGGATCAGTTATCACAATATTATGGGAGAGGGGCCCCCGATACAGCTGTCCATTAGCTGCTTTCACTAATATGTAATCAGGTGACTCTGAATTCTCTGGCAGTTTGGAGGGATGTACCAGGGTCTGTGATGCCCCTGAGTAACACCAGAATCTGACTTCCCTCCCTTCTACCAGGAGTGTAACTTCTGGTTTCATGTCTGCTAAATAGAGCTCTAAGCTCAATAAAGCAAAATCCAATATTACATTTTCTTCACTATCCATGACTTTTTGCACTTCCTCTATTTCTTTTGTCACATTCTCTACTCCCTCTATCACATACTCATCTGTCCTTTCTCTGCTATCCCCTTCTAGTGATTCCTGACTATCATATAGTCAGTCCTCACACTCCTTATCCTCCATGGTTGCCTTCTTGTTTTTCTTGCAATCCCTTGCCAAGTGTCCTTTCTTACCGCATTTAAAACATTCACCCCTTTTCTTTCGCCCTTCAAAGTCCTCTGATCGTTGATCAGATTGTTTGTTTCCATGGGCATTTCTCTTGCCCTTTTCTCTGGACTGTACTACATATATGTCTGCTCCATCTTTTACAGAAAATACTCGGGCTTTCTTTTTCTTTTTGCTATTAAAATGCCTTTCGGCATGTCTAGCATATTCAAGCAATGACTGTAACCTGCTTGTACGATGATCTACCATGTGTTTTGTAATAAAGCTGCTTATAGGTGCAATACTACCTTTCAAAAATGCATTATTTAACCGCTGCTCATATGGGGAATCATGTGTCTGATCTTCAGGAACCTGCATTCCACAATGGTTATTAAAACATTCTAATAGTCTGGCATAATATCGGTCAATAGCTTCACCTTCCTGTTGGATGCATTGATTAATGCAAGTCCAGTCTGCCCTAGGCTTCCATTTCTCAGAGATTCGGTCTGTAAGACCTTTCACTCTGTTGTCTAACTCTGCGCTGCTATGTGGGAGGGGCCTGAGAGCAATATCACGGGGATTCCAGTCGCCACTAATCATGTGCCAATCTAGTCCCACAATTTGTCTGACTACTTTTTCTACCTCTTCTCCGTTTAAATTATAACTCAGCCTCATTGCTTGCAAATCTTCTAAGAACTTTCTAAAATTAACTTTTGGATGGGGAATTCCCTCAATGGCTTTCCGCATGTCTTCCGGAGTCCAGGGTCTATACACTAGAATAGTGGGGTCCTGAACTTCATGCCCTGCCTGAGGATTAGGCACTTTTATAAGTGGGCATATTTCTTCTTCACTCATAAATCGTGAATTTCTACCCATTTGATATAACTCAATGTCCCCTTTTGAGTTTCCTGCCCATGTTCGAGATCTGGTCTCGACGGGATCTCTAATAAACGGTTTCACTTTTGTAGTGTCTCTACTTGCAATGACAGCAGGATATCGCAGGGGTGGACTAACTTGTTCACTTGCCTCATATTCTGGTAAAGGAGGTGGAGGGGCCAATGCTATTACTAAGTTATTGTCCTCCTTATCTAAAAACATTGCTTTTGAATTATTACTCTTTTGTTCCCTTCGGTTTACTTCCTCAATCCACCTGTGTGCCTGAGGAATTCCTAATTGACGTTGCTTTTTTACCCGACCTCCAGAATCGGTTTTAAGCTGTTTGACAAGCTTGACAAGTGAGGATTTTTCTAGTTTACCATCAAATTCATACTTATTAACCCATTTTGAGTAGTATTTAATATTATCAGCACGCTGTGACTGCATGTATTTCGCGTCTTCGTTTAACGGTGGATTTTGGGACCTTTTTGTACAATTATTACCCATTTTGTTCTACCCTTTTAATCGTTATGTAACTCCTTATTTTTAACATGGTACCATGGATGTTTTTATAGTCTGTTCAGAATGACTGCCTACCTACTCTGTTTCCCTGATCTATGACAAGACAGTAATCTTTCTGTCCCTGACTTATAAATAAAGTCTTAACAGAAGAAATACAAATCTAGTCCCTGATCTAAAACAGAAAAAGAAGATAGATTCACCTTACCTGAGCCTTCCTGATTGATCACCTGGTTCGAGTAAACCCATCCTTCAGTCACAGATCAGAAAGTGGCTGGCCTCTTTTGTACGACAATTCAGTCAGAGGACTTTTCAAATAAGAAGAACCGATGTGGTTTCTTCCCCGTATGGTTTCAAGCCACCTGGCATGTCTGATCCGAGGTGAAGTGAAGGTTTCCGGTCCGAAGGACCAATCTGTCAAAGGAAAAAACTTCAAAGACCAATACACATAAGGTTCAGTTAAGGCACTTTAATTTACTTGCCACAAGGAGACAAAACATGTGAATACAAGGATTTGTCTAACTACTAACAGGAAGTATGTTCATTCTTATACTATTTTACAAGACATGGCCTTCTAAGCTGACGTAATCAAACACAACTTTCAGTATTGTTCTACAGCAGATATTACTCAGATTTTCTGCTGACATGACTAGATTTGTGAGAAACTTTTCAGAAAAACAACCTGGCCTTGGTGACCATTAATCCATTTACAAGCGTCTATTATACAATGTTACATTTCAAGGTACTTACCCTTCTAATACAGATCAAGCAAATGCTGATTGCAGTTCATATTTTCAAGCAGGCTTTGCACTAATTATCTGTAACTTCTACAGCTGTGTATTTTCTCATGGCACAGTGGAACTTCTTGTCTAAGTTTCATACAAGTAGTATTGTTCTATTCATTATTTTCCTAACGCAAGTAGAAATCACCTGCTTCTCAGTAAATTTCCAAGGCATAAGCAAGATTTTAGCTAACAGTACAAGTTCAGAAAGCAACTGCAGTTTGTATAGATTTATGCAGTATGAAATAGAATAAATGTGTTAACCCTTCTCAAGCTCTAAATGCACTAAGCATATTGCTAATACACACATTAATACATATTTTTCTAACACCATATCAAGGGGTATTCAGGTTCAAACAGAAGTATTAAACAGGTTTTCCATCAGGTCCAAGGTAGCTTGAGTCATGCAACCAGTCCTGTATAGGTCAGCTGCAACAGGATTGCTCTCACCAAATGGCTTAAGAGTTCATAGTTAATGGTTAGAGCTGATATGTTATATACAAATTTATTGTGGCATCTTTAATGGTTGTCAGTAGCGTTGTTGATAAAGGTTCACAAAGACAATACTGTCTGACTATTTACTCAGCTCAATCGACAAGGGCGACTTAATGGTAAGCCTCATTATCTTTGAGTGTGAGTCAAGGGGGCAGACCTATGGCTAATTGTATTTAAGGGTCTATATTAGATCATCGAGGTTTCAAAACTTTGATTGTTCTAATATTGACCCATATTCAGTGAAAGCTGAAAATATCGAAGCAACAGAAAACCAAATTTTTTCCTAGGGAAAGAATTCGGTTGTCCGTTTCTTTTGCTTCAGTATTTTCAGCACTGTGGTGGAAAGTTACGGGTCGGGTTCAGGTAAGTGTGCGACTGACCGCAGGTTAGGTTAGTTAGGGTTAGGGTGGGGGTTAGGTATGTGTTCGATTGTGTTGATGTGAGGGTTAGGGCGGGTTAGATGAGTTAGGGTTAGGGCGCTGGCCAGGTAAGTGTGCGATTGTGTGGACATGAGGATTAGGGTGGGGTAGGTGAGTTAGGGTTAGTGCGCGGGTGAGTGTGCGATAGTGACGGACCTTAGGGTTACGGTTTGGGTTAAGGTAAGTGGATAGTTAGTGGTGTATGTATAGTTTAGTGTAGGGTTAGGTGTAAGATTTTAGTTGTATGTGTGTGGATTCCTGTTTGTTTGGTGTGCTTGTGTTGTGTGTATGTGTTTTGGAACAGCAATTTTTTTCCCTAGGAATAAATTTTCTGTTCTGTATGTTCGATGTTTTCAGCTTTTGCTGAATAGGGGTCGATGTTAGAACATTTGAAGTTTTGAATCTTCGATGTTCTAATATAGACCTATATTTACATGAGTCGTATGGCCCCACTCACCAGATTTGACAGTAGCTCTGTGGCCCGCCCATCCCACCTTCATGGCAAGGGTTTTAGGAGGTGGCTTTACCACTTCACTCCCCCTTGCTTTCCCTCCTATTGGTGCTTATTAGCCTTAACTCCCCTTCATATGGCCTCAGTTTGACTGGTCGCCATATCAAGGGGCATTTGAGTTGGAAACTAATATTTAAAGGGGTTTTCCTACCAGGAACGAGGTAGCTTGTGTCACGCACACAGTCCTGTAGTGGTCAGCTGAAACAAGAATAGCCACACCCACCGTCTCACCTCAGTGAACAAAGTAAATTCCAGTGGACATATTTTCTTAAGCCAGAAATTTAGTTTTATAACAGTGGAATCTAGCCTGAGTCAAGTAGTTTCATTGAAGATGAATCCACAGCACAAGCAAAAAATATATGCACCAGTTTTGTTTTGAAATGTCCCTCATATATTCAGCTTGACTTCATGGCTATTGGCGATGGAGAACTTTGAAAACCACAGTGTGTAATTCATAGAAAAGTGCTATCTGATGATGAATTGAGTACATCAAAACTAAGAAAACTTCTACATATAAAACATCATGATCTGAACTTCAAACCCAAATAATAATTTAAAAAAGAAAGGTTGATTCTGCAGAATGAGTTAGTGTAGGTAGTCACTGATGGTGCTATGTAATTTGCTTCCTTTTGGATAAAAGTGAAAACAAAGCATCCTGAAACTGCTCTTAAAACTTTTCTCTTATTTTTACATGCAACATTGCTTAAGCTGAATCATGGACTGATAACGTTTGGAAAATATATCTATTTTATATTCTTATCATTTTCATTGTAACATCATAAAGGTGCTTGACCTGTTTTTGTCACTCTGAAGATTGACAAGAGTGTGGTTCTATTTTATTTTAGTAAAATGTATGTATCCCACTTTATTTTTTACTGATACCTTTATCAGTGTTAAAACAGCCCCTTTGAAGTATTCAGTTTTGTTATAGGAGTCTTCTTTATTCACTACATTTAGTACAATGCATACTGTTTTGTAATCATAACTCCATGTAACTATTGTTATATCATTTTTCATTTACAGTTTTATTTAATAATTTACATAGTGCTAAATGAACAAAAATTATTTATTTAATTAGTATCATTATATATTGTTTAATCATCTACACTCACATTCTAAAGCTCTAACATTAAGAATGCAATAGGTGTCAAAAGTAAATATATTAGCATGATTCCAAGTCATATTCCAAGTCATACCACAGTATGAGAAGGATTAAATTGCTTCTCGACTGTTGCCTCTCTGCAGCTATATACAGGTACATTTTGTCAGCCCTCAGCATAAAAAAAGTTTGAGAAGCACTGCCCTACCGTATTCATTTTACAAGATTGTAACTGTATCTGATTGTATATCAGTGTGTGCGTATGATTACGTCTGTATCTCTGCATGTGCGTTTTGTGTAGGTGTGTATGATTTCTTCCACATGTGTAAGAAGCTCTGTCTTTCTCTCAGCATGTGCATATGTTAGTGTATATGTATATATATATATATATATATATATATATATATATATATATATATATATATATATATATATTTATTTATTTATTTATTTGACATATATATATATATATATATATATATATATATATATATATATATATATATATATAAAATATGCCTCCAGGGTGGACATTATTGAGGAAATAACTGACTTTCCAGGGATTAAAAGGCCTGATGACACTCCCCTCGGCAATCCATTACTTCTCCAGTAATGCTCTCACTATCAGTCATTATTGCTTGGTTTACACTGACAATCTATCAACATGTGTAAACTCACGGATTGCTCTTATTAGTAGAAACTGCATCCTTGTTTACGTTCAGCACATTGTACATTCTATGCAGTGGTACATGTCAGGCATATTTTAATTTCCTTAGATCTAATTTTACTAACCTGGATAGGCATTTGTTGAGGATGTCTGTGCTACCCGCTTTAATAGATTCCTATTTATCCAATAGTCCAACAAAGTTTTCATTATATTAAAATAATCCGAGCGTAGGGAACATGAAAAAAATCACTTGAGACCACAAGATAAATTATGTGCTTTTATTCTACTTCATACAGAACCTCTTCAGAATAAAAATCAAATAGAAATACCCCATTTAAACCATAAAGTCAATGGCATCAGCTGCTAGTTGTCCAATAATAATAAAAATGTTTGATGTATTTGGACAATTGACAATCAACAATAAATGTATATCTTAACTTGTACTTTAATAATAAAAATAATAAACTCCAAACCATTTAAAATATTTAAAAATATGTGTTAATGAATGTAAGCTATAAATATTTGAATTCAGAAGACTTTTTAATGAAATTGTTTCACTGAGCCCAGGAGAAACATCGGCACATAAAAACACCTGCCATTGAGCTCAATATACTCAAAATAATTATTAAAATCATCAGCAAAAGTCCTGTCAACTTTCTCTAAAACGCAAAAAGTAAACCTCCTAAAATTATTGCAGTTTAAACTATGCCATGCAAGTGCATTATCAATGTTTTTATTTTTGATTTCCCACACATGCTCAGCAATCCTACAAGATAACTTCCTAGTAGTTTTCCACAAGTTGAAATGACCACAGCCAACACAGCATATGAAATAAACTAAACTTCTGTACTGCATGTAAACCTGCCCTTAGCAATAAAAGTAAAATTAATATGTTCAAAATAAACTAAACTGTCATAAATAATAACTCTACACCACCTACATGCCTGGCAAGTGAAGGTCCCAACTGGTCTCTAAATAAAATCACCTCAAAGATGTTCCAATAAATATTTTAAATTATTTGTCCTTTTGAAAATAAATGCGGGGGTGTTTCCAGCAACCTTCATCAGATCATTACGAAGTATAAGCTTCCAATTCATAAAAATAATGTCTGATATATTGCTACCTTTTTTCAAAGTTTTCATTATAATCTATGTGCTGCACTGTACATTGATGCTTGAATCAGGTCTTTTACTGTTGATGTTGCTTAAAAGTTTTTTTTATTGCTAGTTGTGTATAATAAGTACATAGGCTCATAGGAGTATATTAGACTAACATCCACTGGGGCCTTTATAAACCTATCCAGGCATCCCAACTGTATTCCAGAAGTTTATGCGCTTTAGGGGTTATTTTAAGAGGTATATGTAAGCTAAGGCAAGATTCACAGGTTGCATCTGTCCATTAGAGGCAGAGGTGCTAGGTCTTGGGTGTATTTCCGATTTTCAATCCACTGGAAAAGCTCTGCTTGACATGCATGGGAAGACTGTTCCAGAGAAGGGGAATTCTCTGAGATATATACCTGTCTTTCCAATGTATCCTATTTATATTGTAAGCAAAGTTTAAATATAGAGATTGAATAATTATATGCTATTCCTTTTGTGTAGATGCAAAAAGTCCATCAGAAATGGATACAAGAATGCCTTGAATGCCAAGTACAGATCACCTGTCAATAGTCTGTAGGAAAAGGAGTATAGAGATAGGGCTTTGAGGCATACCTCTCAACTGTCCAGACTTTTACAAAATGTCCAGATTTTTACCTCATATATTTGGTCTGTTCCTCATAAACATTGTGGTTTTCTGTCATATCAGAAGCATTCTGTCTGACTTGAATTCAAGATTGAATTCACCCAATAATGAAAGCATTTTAGCTTCAGACTTCATAACCTTCAGAAAATGCATGGGGACACAAAACCTTTTATTCTAACAACTTTCTAGGTTTATAAGAGCAAAATGTAAAGTGTGTCCCTATTTCTGGACCTGTGTCCCCCCATTATTTTTGGCATTGTCCAGATTTCTTGCACTAAAACATTAAGAGATAAGCTTTGAGGCAATTTGCATAGGAGATGCTGTTTATGCCCTGTATTCTTTTTTTGTGGAACCTCTGTGAACATTCCGTTTGTTGCTTATGCCTGTTCAGGTACATACCAATGGGGGCATTGTACTCAGTGATGGGCCTGATGAGGGCCAAATAAAGTCAAGCAATGACTTACATAGACCTAGATGCCATGCCCTTTATTATACATTGACTGATATAGAATGATTTCCTTACTTCCTTTGACAATCTTAGGGGGTGTGTTATTAAAGTGGCAATTTCCTAAGGTGACTGACTTCCATAGAGGTGCTGTTATGCATTTCTTGGCATTGAGCTTTAGGTGCTGGCTTTGCCAACAGTCATTTGTCTGTTAGTCCTTCCAGTAGTATATTAGTGTCGTGGGGGTGGGGGGATTCTATGACTGCTCCTAGTTTGCAGTCATCTGCAATCTTGGTCAGACAGAGGGCCTTGATACTGGACTTGACTTCACAGAAGTAGATGCCAAAAAGTAGTGGATAAAGCAAAGAGTTTTGAGGGACTCTGCTAGTGACGAGCTTTTTTGAGGTTGTCTGCACTATCCTAATTTTCTGGGTCGTATATGAGACCCTGCTGTATACTCAGTGTATAAGATATGGGTGTATACATGTAACTATGAGATTGTTTACAGTGCCCAACAGGGGGTTTGTATCAAATACCTTTGTCAGGTCAAGGTAGGAAGTATGCACTATTTTGCCTCATTTATTGCCTTGATAACCTTTTGAAAGAAATCCATCTGTCTGAGTAGGCATAATCTGCCCTTGACAAAGCCGAACTGAGTTGGATCCAGTGTTTGTTTTTCAATGGCCTTGTTAATCATTTCCATGATATTTTTTCCCATGGTTTTCTGTATGAGACTAGTCAGACTTACAGGTCTGTAGTTCTGGGGTGTATTGATGTCCTCCATTATGCAGAAGGATGATACATGTAGTTCTCTGTTCACCTATCTGGAGGCTATGCTTAAACAGTGACTAAAGTGGTTCTGATAAGTTATGTTTCAGGCTATTTAGGAAACATTATGAGATATCACTGGGGCCCACTGATGCAGAGTTTTTGTCCTAAGAGAGTGCAGCTAGACCTGTTTCCTAGAGGTATGGGTGGGGGTATATGATGGCATTTCCTGAATGGTGGATGGGGAGGGAAGTGGAGCTGAATTTTTCAGCCAGAAAATTTGCAATGTCTTCTGGCTTTGTATAGATGGTTCCATTTACAGTCAGTTCTGCACTCTGCTGTGTGCTATATTTGAGGTTTTAGACATAACAAAAGAAAGCCTTGTGGTTGTGATTTACCTGGTAAGCTATCTTTACCTCAAATTTGGCTTTAGTATACTTGATTTGCCCTATTAATTATTTATTTGTTTATATTGATGCGAGTGCTTTTATCGTGCAGGTCATAGCACTTCCTAATTTTGACTTTAACTTTTTTTTGTAGAACATATTTATGTTTGCTTTCTACCAGGATGATTTGTTTTTTGAGTTAGTTCTGGGCTTATTACTGGTAGGCACAGCCGTCTTAATGCATTTACTGACATGATTGTACAAGGTTTCTGTGAACAACTCTTCATAGGCAGCTGTGTTCTCAAGCTATGAGGGGTTGTAATTTTGACTGGCTATCATTTAGTAGTAGGAACCTTGCTTTAGAATTGTTCCTAAATGTTTCAGAGTTAGCCACGGTCATAGAATTGATTTTTATTACAAAAGAGACACCCAACTACCGATTGTTCTGAAAAAACACAAAGATGAAGACAGAGACAGACCGCATAGGTCCAAAGCTGCTGACGATGCTTCTCCTAAGCAAGTCGCCAGTTCGCCGGTACTTGTTGAGGAGCTATTACAGCCCCTGATACCCGCTACTTCAGATTCACAGAGTCCAGTATGCCACAAGATGCTTCTTCGACTGTGGAACCTGCGGGTGTCTCTACCTTGGATGGGTCCGGAGCCACTGTGCAGGCACCGGCTTCTGAGGGTGTATTCAAGCCTACTGACTTGCATATTAAACCGATGCCATCTTCTTCTTCAAGGCCTAAAACTCAATCCATGCCTAGAAAACTGAAGCCCAGACTGCATGGTCAGTCCCCTATGCCTAAAAAACAAATAAGAATGGCTGAAGACCTTATTACTCTAATCGGGGGAAGCCACCCTTCTCCCTCTAAGAGACCTAGGACTGATTTTCCTTCTGATTCTTCTGATCAGGATTCTGAAATTTCTGTTTTCTCTGATGACCAGGAGTTGCCCTTATCTACCTATGAGGATTCTGATGCAGAGGACTCCATTCCCTCTGCTTCCCCTCCAGGGGATTTCTCTTTTGGTGAAACCTTGCATACTCTTAGGGAGCATTTCTGCTGGGAAAGCCAGGATTACTCTGACTCCAAAAAGAGGCTTAGTGAATTCTTACTCCTACCTCAACACAGGCATTTAGCTAGCCCTCCTGTACTGAGCATTTTAGATGATGCCTTCTTGGAATCTAGCCTGCCCCCTGACTTTTTACATCCTGCTCCCAGAAAACCTGATAGGTATTACAGAGAACCTGACTCTCGCAAGTTCCTCTTTAAAAATCCTAATGTGGATCATGAGACCATTTCACAGGGATGCATGGACATTAAGCCTACTACTGCCAAAAACCCTACCCCCTCTGATAGAGATTCCAGGACCCTGGATAGATTGGGTAAGAAGGTATACACTTCTGCAAATTTGGCCATTAAGGCTTTAAACTGCCAGTTTCATATGTTAATGTATTAGCAACATATTATTGGATTGCTTAAACAGAAAATTATGTTGATTCCTGACTGTGCTGAAAATAAAAAATACAGGATTTAATGCATTCTGCTGAACAAGTTGGAAAACATACTCTGCAGTGTGATTTTGATTCATTAGAGGCATCTTGCAGGGCTGCTGTCACTGGGTCTGTACTTAGAAAGCATGCTTGGCTTAAGGAGCAATCTTTACCAGATCATGTTAAAGCTAAATTACTGGATGCTCCCTTAAACCAAGACCACCTGTTTGATAACAAAGCAGAAGTACTTATAAAGCTAAATGTATGTAAACAGAGGTGATCTCTGCCTAATATGCAAAGCTATGTCAAACCTAGAGCTGTTGGACATGCTCCACTTAAAGAAATCCCAATCCCTCCGAGCTACACACTCTAGGGACCTAAACCTTGTCACCACATTAAACAGAACATGCCGGAGGGATAGATTCCTGTCCCAGAGACTTTCAGTACTCTGGAATAAACTACCTATCTATATCAAACAAAGCTCCTCATTAGCACTCTTCAAGAAAAATCTTGATGATTGGATGGGAAATAGGAAATTCACCCTGGGGATCACCTCTGTGGCTCTGCTCGACAGTGGCACAGGAAAATAACTTTCTTGGGTGGCAAAAGCCAGGGTACCTTCTTGGCTGGGCTTGTATAGGCCCCAGGGCCGATAGCCTAGTACCTACCTATGAACTATGAACTATGAACTTTTAGGGGGTACAACGTTCTTCCCATGTTTGTGAGTACGAGGTCAAGTACATTTGTATCCCTTATAGGAATGTGGACTATCTCGCCAAAGGTCTTTGTGTTTATAAAGTTCTGGAATCTCTGGTCCTGTAAGTTTGCGGTCATGTAAGTATCCCAGTTTACTGAATGGTGAGGGCATCCAATAAGTCCAATTACATGTTATGGGTTCCTTGGAACACAGACGCCAACCTATTGCTTGCAAGGATATGATGTGGCACGTTGCCTGTGGAAATCTGAACAGGGAGAAGCTCAGGTGTATTTTCCTGTATGACTAGTCTTGATGTGAGTCTACTGTTGATATATTGCCAGTTAGGCCTTGCTTTAAAAGGCACTGTGAGGACAATGTTTAAGACAATATTTAAAAGCCTAGAGAGGACAGGTCCAAATCATCCTTTGAAAAGCAATGTGATCTGTTGACCATATCCTTCCATACTGGCAACTTTTATACTTCTTGGAATGACACCAGAGACTAATCCAATTATTGATGTTAATCATCTTTTGTTTATATTGTGGCATCATCTATGGTGAAGCTGGAATGATGCTCAGTGCTAGGCAAATACCAGGCCTAGAACATTTAGTCAGAGAGCTCCATAATGTTTCTCTTCAAGGAGGAATGGCTCAGGTTATTTGCACCACAGATTCATAGGTTCCTAGGTGTATACTAGGCTAATGACCACTAGGTCCCTTGTAAGCATAGCAGTGCATCCCAAATGTGACCAATACATTTGATTTACATATGGAGTGATTTACTGACTGCCTTTGTCCATCAGACATAGACACCAGACCCAGGATGAATTTCCGTTTACCCATCCATTGGTCCAAGATGCCCCTAAATAAGGATAGGGAGGAACTCTGCTTCAAATGGATGGAGATCCTTTTCCAAAGAAATGGGGGTTCTCTGAGCAAGAATGTCTTGTGAGCATGTCCTGTTTATATGCAAGCAAAATTTAGGTCTAATTTAGGTCTTTTAATCAATAGTTCTGATGCTGTTTGTTTTGCCTCTCAAAAGTCTTTATGATACCAAGGAAAGAGACAGGACTTTATGGTGATCAGTGTAGGACATTGTGTTTTCTCTCAGAATTCATTTTGTCTGGTCAGTTACATACCGAAGAGGGCATAATAGTCTAGGATGGGTCTGATGAGGTTTGAGTACAGTGGTATGATGACACTTCTGGACCGTGATGCCATGCCCTTGCTTATAATTTGAGCAATATTGAAGGATTTTCTTACTACTTTGGGAATATGTTGATCGATGGCTAGGTAACTATCTGCATTGAGGTTTCAGATCCATCACTAATGAATTAACTTTTAGGGTTGTTTTACAGACGATGTAGCTCCTTAGGGTGGGTGACCTCCCAAAAGGTATTATAATACATTTCTTGGTATTCAGTTTTAAGACAATGCTTTGGCACCAAGCATTTGTCTGTGTTAGTCCTTCCTGAAGGATGTTCCCATCTTAGGAGGATTCAGTGACTGTTCCCAGTCTGCAATCATATGCATACTTGTTTAGCCAGAGTTCTTTGACATTGGCTTTGATATCAAAGAAGTATATGCCAAAGAGGAGTGGACCTAACAGATCCCTGCGGGCTCCACTGGTGACAGGCCTCTTTATGGAGGTGGCTTCAGATATGAAAATCTATGTGTAGGAAATAGGGAGAAGAGAGATTCACTGATAATTAAAATGCACTAATTTCATCAATGTTTACATAAAACAAACTTGATGTTTTTAGTAAGTTAGCAACAAACAAAGTGATTACTTAAATGCTGGAAAACAATGAAATATAACTCCTGATATATCCAGTAAAATACATTGTATTATAAACATTAGGTATAAATGTAATTACCATCTATTTATATTATTTTTATTTATTTATTTATTTTACATTTGTTAACTGGGCTAGTCTAGCTAGATATATGTCCATTTTCAGTAGAGGCCCGGGGAGAAAAGCTCCACACATAAATCAATATAAAGAGACATATAATAAAAAAAATTTAAGTATAATAAGAATATACATTTAGTAATAAGAACAACAAATACCTAAGGCACTCACAAAAATTATACTAGGTCAGTAGTAGCATAACATTAAATAAGCTAAAGATTAACAATTAGTTTTCAATAATCTGTCAAAGAGAAAGAGGTAAAGCAGGAGATTTAAAGGGATTAATGTAGTAATACAAGAGAGGGAAAGAGTGAGAAACAGTAGTCAAGTAAGGAGATGGAGTACGAAGATGGAAGAGGTGGGGAGAGAAAGGAGGAGTGAGTCAGAGCATAAGAGGAGAGCAGCAGGGCAAGAAAAAAGAAATAGTGTGTGTAGCTAGTAAGCACAGTATATAGTTATGGTAGAGTAGGGGGAGTGAAGAAGGTTAGTCAGGAGTCCTGCAGGAACACAGCCAGTGGTTTTGGAAGTACAGTTTGATTTTTTGTTTGAAGAGTGGTAAGGAGGAGATTAGAGTGATATCAGTGGGTAGCAGATTCCATGTCCTACCTACAGTATTAGTGAACAGAGAGTCACCAGCTAAATTATGGGATTTTACAGATTTGGTCATAAGTTTAGAAGAAGATCGAAGGGAGGTAAGATTGTTATAAGGGATTAAAAGTTGAGAAAGTATTGGGGTGTTATCCGGTTGGTAGAGTATCTTGTGGGCAATAGTAAGTTGTGAGATAATAAGACAGTTGTGTAGCTCTAGCCAGCCTAGGAGTTTTAGGTTATGACAGTGATGTGTTCTGAAAGGGTTACTGGTGGCAAAGCGAGCAATGCTGTTATAACAAGTTGCTAGTTTATTTAGGTTAGCCTTTTTAAGGTTAGTGAAAATAGATGAGTAGATATCAGATGGGAGTGGGCGATAGTAGCTCTGGTAGAAGGTGTAAGAAATGGTTTAATACGGTATAATGAACCTATTTTTTTTTTGTTAACTGTTTTGATGATGTTATTGATGTGTTGATCAAAAGTGAGATTGTTATCAATGGTTATTCCTAGCAGTTTAGTTGTTGTGTCAGGAGAGATGATAGTGGTGTCATTGGACAAGATGTTGAAGTTTAATGGGGAGGCTCTAGTGGTAGGAGTGAAACCAAGTTTCTACAGTGTTGAAGGTAGTTTGAGTTAGAGAGAGTAGCTCTGAAGAGGTAGATACTGAACAAATAATAGTGGAGTTGTCAGCGTATTGGATGCAGGTAGCTTGAGGGATTACAGTGTTAAGATCGTTTATGTAAAGGGAGAAAGTGGCCCAAGAATGGAGCCCTGTGGGACTCAATAGAAACAGGCAATAAGGAAGAGATATGATTGTCCCAACTTGTTGTCTGTTGCTTAGATAGGAAGTAAACCATTTTATAGCCAGGTTATCAAATGACAGGGATTCAAGGATGTTAATAAGGGAAGAGTGGTTCACCATGTCAAAAGCTTTAGAGAGGTCAATGAATAGAGCAGAGGAGACAAGGTTGTTGTTGATGGTATCAACAAAGGAAAGGAGGGCAGTGGAGGTGCTATGGTGTGGTCTAAAGCCATGTTGGCAGTTGGCTATAATGTTGTGTAAACATGTACAAGTTGCTGATGAATAAATGTTTCCATTATCTTAGCTAGAGGTGAGAGAAGAGCAATGGGTCTAAAGTTAGTGTAGTCAATAGAGTTACCACCTTTGTGTAGTGGGATGATATGAGAGACTTTCCATATATCAGGTATGGTTCCCTCTTGGATAGTCCTATTTATGTGTATAGATATAGGGTATGCAATCTGTTTAGCAGCCTTTTGAAGAAGTTTGTCAGCAGAGGGGGTGCAGGGTTTCAGTTTGAGAATAAGCTTGTAGATGAAAGAGGTAGAGATGGGCTGGATATTAAGTAATATGTTTTGAAAGACTTCATCAATAAGGGTGAACATGTTAAATAACTGTGTGGTATAATCTTTTACTGAGGTTTTATATACGATACATCCAACTTTACTATGATTGAATTGCTTGTCATCTCTCTTTCAGGTAAATAGTAATTGCTTATACAATAAGTAGACATTTATATTGTATTAGAATTCTGTCTAATCAACAATAGTACTATATCTGTTCTAAATAATATAAATATTGCTTATTCCTGTTACAAATATTCTCCATATGATAATTCCATTTATGGAGTTCAGATGTTCTGGATTGTCAAGGTATGAGTGATAATCTGATGGATTTAGCTTTATCCATCAGATTAGGAATGGTTTTCATTCCATGGCTAGTGCAGCTCTTAGTTTTGTTAACATTTATTACTTTAAAATTGTTATTTCACAAAAATATTTTTAGTATGCCTGACCAAAACATTACTTTATTGGTAAACACTCAAAGTATAAAACTGATCATTTCCTTTAAAAGCTCAAACACATACTTTACAGTTATCAGAGGAAAATGTTTAATATTCACAATAAAACAAAAGTACACAGTCGAAATAACCTAATATGGATTTAACTTTATTATCCTTAAATACCAATGGCTTAAACAATCCTAGCAAGAGAGAGCAACTCTAATGAAATATTAAAACTGAACAAAACACAAATAGTCTTCCTTCAAGAAACTCATTTCAAAACAAATGACAATTACAAATGGAATCCTAAGGAATATATGATATTGGCGCAATCCACTTAGAAGACAAATACAAAAGGCGTAACAATTTTGTGAAAAACAAAAATGATTAACCCAGAAATCATTGATAAGTATGAAGATAAAGAAGGCCTTATGGCATTACTAATACTTAAATATAATAACAAAATATGGACCCTAGCCAATCTAGACTGGTTCCCAGGCATTGGAACAGGAACTGTTAAAAAACACTTGGATATAATTTCCAATAATTATAAAGGCAACTTAATACTTGGAGGAGATTTTAACTGTATATTTGATATTTCTGAAACTACAAATAAAATACTGCTGCACACATCTTCTGTATCAAAAGCTTTAAAAAAGTGGGTGGTATCATTTCATCTTGTAGATACCTTCAAATTTGTTTTCTCATCAAGATCACAGTCTTGGTACCCAAACTAGAATAGATAAAATATTTGCTGCCCATGACTTACACTCTAAAATCATTAATTTCCCAATCACTCCCTGCCCCTTTTCAGACCACAATTCATTGATGCAAAAACTTCAAAATGGGTACAAACCATTAATCTTTAACTCCAGAATTCCAGCATATATAACTAAAATTAAAGAGTTCAACCCCTGGTTATTATCTGAATTACCGTTATTCTTTATTAATTACACCACATAGATAAATAAAATAATGTTATGGGACTCATTAAAAGCTTACAGATATGGTAAAACCCTAACTTGGTACAAAAAAATCAGAGAATGGGCTTCTGAATTATTAGATCTACAATCCAAACTTTTGTCAGCAAAAGCTGAAAAAAATCAAAATAATTTGGAGATGAAAAATAAAACAGAAGTATTAAACAATAAATACAATGAAACTCTAACACATTTTATTTATTTATTTATTTATCATTTGTTGACCGGGAAAGTCCGACTAGATTCCACAGAGCCTGTTTTCAGCGGAGGCCCGGGGAGAAATGCTCCAGAAAAATCCATAATCCACTCCACATAAAAATAGTTTAGCATTAGAAAAACTAAAAATCAATGCTTTGGCCACTTCTACCAAATATGTACATAATTTATCCACAAGAATCAAAATACAGTCAAAAGCTAATAACATTAAAAGTATCTTCCATGAAAAGAAAGGGAAAAATGTCTATAGGTGACATTCTCAATGCCTATAGAAATTCACACATGGAACATTTCCAGAAAGAAAATATACATATTGATCAATTAATTCTAAATGAAAAATGTTCTAATATAAAAAGAAAACAGAAAAATTAAAACTAGATCTGCAAGCACCCATATCCTACAAAGAAATTACAGATACAATAAAAGAGGGCAAAAATAATAAAACTCCAGGTATAGATGGCATAATTATGGAAATATATAAACTTTTCCTTCAAAGATACTATCACTCTTCTATAAAATTCTATTAGAAATTCAGTCACAAGCTTTAATACCACCCTCTTGGAGATATTCCTTAATCACACCAATCCTACAGGAAAACAAATCTCCAAACCTCTGTACCTCATATAGACCTATATAATTATTAAATAATGACTATAAGATATTTATGACAATATTAACTAACAGAATGAAAATATCACTATCCAAAACAATAAATAATAATCAAACTGGATTTATATATCATAGACACACACATGACAATATTAAAAGGATAATTTCTCTTATAGATTATGCTAATAAAGAAAATAAAGAAACACTCATAATTGGCTTAGATTTAGAGAAAGCATTTGATTCCTAAATTGAGACTATTTATTCAAAATCCTAATGTTATTTGAATTTCCTGCATCCTTTGTTCATCTCCTAAAGAATATATATATAAATAATTTAGCGTATGTCAAGTTAGGTCCTTTTAACTCTGAATCTATAAATATAATAAAAGCCACTAAACAAGGATATCCCATGTCACCAATTCTATTTGCTCTGGCTAATGCAATATTGGCAGATTCGATTCGTAATGATATAAAAATCAAAACAATAGATGTTTATGAACAATGCAATTCTAAAGTAATGCTATTTGCTGATGACATATTACTAAAATTATCTAATACAAATGACAAATTTTACATGACTTCAGGACTCCATTTCAATAAATCAAAATCAAAATAAAAAAAAGAACTGCAGACTAAGGGGGAATCACATCATAGGGGAAACAAGCATCTACTTTAAAATATCTAGGAATTGAGTTATGCAAGGATAATAATGAATTAGTCTCAAGAAACTACAATAATATCATCAATACAATTAAAATCTCTGTGGAAAAGTGGAACAAAATAATATTAACATTTGAAGATAGACTACAGTTAATAAAAATGGTTTTACTGCCCAAGATCCTGTATATAGCTTTGGCAATACAACTGTTACCAGAAAGGAATGTACTTAAAGAAATAAACTCATGCCTAATAAAATGCTTATGGTTTCCCAAAAGAAACAGAATAGCTTTAAAACATTATATCAGACCATGGGGACATGTAGGATTAAACTTTCCTGATATAGAAACATATATAAAAACATCAATATCTAAAACAATGTCAGATTGGATGAGTCCAAATTACTCTGCAAATTGGAAAGAATTACCAACTTTAATATCAATAAATGAATTTGATTTACAAAAACAATTTCAAATAACAGATAAAACAATTTGCCATGGCACATATTATGTATTAGTATGCAATATAACATAACTAAGCCCAATAAAACTTGCATAATTAATTATTACTTTGACTCATTTAGGAAAATTATTAATGCAAATATAGATTAAAAAATCTGGTTTGGTCTTTTAACACCATTTATAGTCACAAAGAACTTTCCACATAAAATATATGGAAAAAATGATTAATGCCTGGGAACAGAAAGGATTTGTTTGTTTGTTCCAATGTAGCAAATAACTAAAAGTTTTAGATGTACAAGTAATAAAAACAACATACACAATTCCACAACAGGACTGGCTAACTTTACAGAGCATTCTGTCTTATTTGCAAGATTTAAGTAGAATAATTAACTATTCTTCATTTAAACTAATACCTAAATTTACAAAATACATGCATGAAATCATATATAATGACTTTGACATGGGAAACAGTATTTCAAAATGTTACAATATATTGCTAAACTATAAAACAATACCCAAAACCTCATATCGGAAATATATAACAAAAGGACACGCAATACAGTTAAACGAAGATATTAAAACAAAATATCTTATTATCAATAAAATATACATCCTTTACACAATACTGGAAAGTTTTTAATTGGAAAAGCTTGCACAGAGCATTCATAACCCCAGACAGAATAAATAAAATTAGCTCTTCCATAAAAGGAATATTTTGGAGATGTGAGCAAGTACACAATGCAGATTGGAACCACATTTTCTTTGATTGTGTTAAAAATAAGCCATTTTGGAATGGTATTAATAACTTTCTACAAGCTTTATTTAATGAATCATTTTATTTAACTAATGCTCTTGTATTATTAAATGTGAACGAAGGTCTTTATTTGAATAGGTCAAACATGTATCTAGTATGGACTATACTTGCAATTTCAAGGAAGTGTATAACAAGAAGATGGAATACAAACACAATAACAACTTTAAAAGACTTCTTCAGCCTACTGAAAATGACAGCATTATTGGAAATTAAAATTAAAGAACTAAGATTTTATCCAAAGCCATTTATCAACAACCCTTGGTGAAAAGTCTTATTGCTGATTGACATTATAAAATAATTGATCAGACACCCTGATAATGGACTGGACATACTTATAAAGTAATTGCATACATTAAGATTTGTTATAGTGTCAGGCTAATGTAAATAGTGTACATAGTTATTTAAGATGTTATGTATAAATACTATGGAATTCATTCAAATGTATTTGAAAAAT